>NC_143036.1:45362500-45652500 GCF_057628025.1 Oncorhynchus mykiss
ACTCTGAAGTTTCTAAAACTGTTTGAATGATGTCTGTGAGTATAACAGAACTCATATGGCAGGCAAAAACCTGCGAAAAAATCCAACCAGGAAGGTTGACATCTGAGGTTTGTAGGTTTTTCAACTCATTCCCTATCGAAAACCGTGTCTGTGGGCTCATATTGCACTCCCTAAGGCTTCCACTAGATATCAACAGTCTTTAGAAACTTGTTTGATGCTTCTACTGTGAAGTGGGGGCGAATGAGAGGGGATTGAGTGAGAGGTCTGGCAGAGTGCCTTTAGCTGACCACACGCGTTCACGTGATAGTTAGCTTGCGTTCCATTGCAATTCTACAAACAAAGGAATTCTCCGGTTGGAACATTATTGAAGATTTATGTTAAAAACATCCTAAAGATTGATTCTATACTTCATTTGACATTTTTCTACGAACTGTAATATAACTTTTCATCTGATATTTCGCGTGGACTTGCCTGCGCGTCCTGATTTTGGATTGTGTACTAAACGCGCAAACAAAAAGGAGGTATTTGGACATAAATGAGGGACTTTATCGAACAAATCAAACATTTATTGTGGAACTGGGATTCCTGGGAGTGCATTCTGATGAAGATCATCAAAGGTAAGTGAATATTTATAATGCTATTTCTGACTTCTGTTGACTGCACAACATGGCGGATATCTGTTTGGCTGTTTTGTTGTCTGAGTGCTGTACTCAGATTATTGCATGGTGTGCTTTTTCGGTAAAGCTTTTTTTTAAATCTGACACAGCGGTTGCTTTAAGGAGATGTTTATCTAATGTTCCATGTATAACACTTGTATTTTCATCAACATTTATGATGAGTATTTCTATAAATTGATGTGGCTCTCTGCAAAATCACTGGATGTTTTGGAACTACTGAACATAACACGCCAAAGTAAACTCAAATTTTTGGATATAAATATGAACTTTATCAAAAAAAACATTCATGTATTGTGTAACATGAAGTCCTATGAGTGTCATCTGATGCAGATCATCAAAGGTTAGTGATTCATTTTATCTCTTTCTGTTTTTTGACTCCTCTCTTTGGCTGGAAAAATGGCTGTGTTTTTCTGTGACTAGGTGCTTACCTAACATAATCGTTTTGTGTGCTTTCGCCATAAAGCCTTTTTGAAATCAGACATTGTGGCTGGCTTAAAGAGAAGTTTATCTTTAAAATGGTGCCAAAATACAAACTAATTTTAATTATGAGATTTCTGTTGTTTTGAATTTGGCGCCCTGCACTTTCACTGTCTGTTGAGGTGGGACGCTACCATCCCGAATATCCCAGAGAGGTTTTAACTCTAATGAACTTAGCAGAGGTAACTCTGTGTCTTCCTTTCCTGTGGCGGTCCTCATGAGAGCCAGTTTCATCGTAGTGCTTGATGGTTTTTGCGACTGCACTTAAAGAAACTTTCAAAGTTCTTGAAATGTTCTGCTCTGACTGACCTTCATGTCTTAAAGTAATGATGGACTGTCATTTCTCTTTGCTTATTTAAACTGTACATACCATAATATGGATTTAGTCTTTTACCAAATCATCTGTATACCCCCCTACCTTGTCACAACACAACTGATTGGCTCAAACACATTAAGAAGGAAAGAAATTCCACAAATGTAACTTTTAACAAGGCACACCTGTTAATTGAAATGTATTCCAGGTGACTACCTCATGAAGCTGGTTGAGAGAATGCCAAGGGTGGCTACTTTGAAGAATCTCAAATATATTTTTATTTGTTTACACTTTTTCATTTACTACATGATTCCATATATGATATTTCATAGTTTTGATGTCTTCACTATTATTCGACAATGTAGAGAATAGTAAAAATAAAGAAAAACCCTTGAATGAGTAGCTGTGTCCAAACATTTGACTGGTACTCTATGTAAAATTTCAGTTGTTTAGTTTTAATAAATTAACCCGTTTTTTCTTAGTCATTATGCGGTATTGTGTGTAGATTTATGCGGGAAATAAACTAATTAATCCATTTTGGAATATGGTTGTAATGTAACAAAATGTAGAAAAAGTCAAGGGGTGTCATGTTGACATAATGGACCAGGAGACAGGCGCAGGAATGTGTAATAGTTCAACAACAACAAAAAATAGCCACATTTTAGCGTGCCATGTAAAGGCACGGGGACTATAGACCAAACAAACACTATACAAAACACAGGGTTGAAACCCAAACAAAAGAGCTAGGAGTACCTTGAATAAATACACGGGACAATACCTGAAAACGCAAATGCACAGTGATACAACACAGGACGAGACCCGCTATCATCTGCACAACACAAGCGGCACGAAAGCCAAAACATCAAGGCACAGGTACTCACACAACCAACAGAGACATAATCAACAACCCACTGGTGAACCAAAGGGCACATTTATACAAATATAAATCAGTGAGGAAATGGGGACCAGGTGTGTGTGTATAGACACAGTTCAGTTCCTAGAGGCCGGTGACGTAGACCTCTGAAACTGGTGCATGGAAAGTACCGGAGGGAATCGTGACAAGGTGTCTGAATACTTTCCCAATGTATTTGCGAGTGAGTTTGGAAAAACTGAAAGTATGCATCTTAGAAATTATTTTTGCATGCAAATAAAAAACACTTGGCCAAAGTAACATGGTAAAACTGTAGTAGAACATTTATTTTGATCAGCAATTTTCTGCATTTATCAAAGGTTTTGATTTTAAACACAGTCCTTCAGAGAGAGCTGTATGGTATCTGTGTTTTGGCCAATATTAATTCATGTAGGTCACAATTTGTAGTGCGATATGTGTTTTATATTCAGCTGCATCTGCACTAATGAGGGTAATCCAGCATGAGATGTACTGGAATTAACAAATCACTGAGGCTTTACACTGACGTATCACAACAGTCTCAATGTTTACATTTTAGACGAGCAAGAGAAGGCCTTGTTCTGTACTACTATGCTACCTTATTCCCCGTCATTGTTAAATGAGGGATTTTTGAGAGACATCCTGTTGTCTGGTAGATATTAAATCCCCTCCCATACAGTATAGAGGAGAAATATTGTGAATGGTCGTAATGATATCTGTTTGATGTTAAAGGAATTCCTGTCTTATTAAAGAAGGATATCGTGGCGCGGAAAGTTAACCCT
Organism: Oncorhynchus mykiss; assembly: GCF_057628025.1. Taxonomy (NCBI): domain Eukaryota; kingdom Metazoa; phylum Chordata; class Actinopteri; order Salmoniformes; family Salmonidae; genus Oncorhynchus; species Oncorhynchus mykiss. The sequence goes on from NC_143036.1 coordinate 45,365,639, forward strand.
GGGAAGTTGAATGAACCCAATACAGCTTTGCACTTGTTTGCTATTCAATGGAGTTCTCCTCTTCTTAATTTGATGGCAGCAGACATTTCATAAGTAGAGCGAATGGAGGGATCTGATGTTTGCCTTTCATGCTTGAGAGCTCTAATACAATAGCAGAGTGCTCCGATCGAGGGGAGGGCTCCAGGAAGCCGCCAAGGAGTTTTGGAGGGGAAACTCGAGACCTCTGCTGGCTTGCTCAATCAACTGGGTCAAGGCGGAAACAAAAGCAGATGAAAACAAGTTTATAATGCCCTCATTTGGCACCTTAGCCGAATGGAAACGCACACAGACACTGTTATCTGAACAAACCGAGCAATCTGGCACTGCCATTGTAATTTGCTCTGTCACACCAGGGAGGCTAAGCTAGTCTGAAAGCGCAGGATATTGTTTGTGGGGTTGGAATTCGAAAAACTGTTAAATGAAAGCATGTGCATCAGGCTAGGACTCTCTGAACTCACTGGCCTATTTACTTTTGAGCATGTATGGGTATCCAATTGGCAAACATTGGACAGAGATCAAGAAGACATTGTGTGGCTGCAACAGTTCTGAGTTCTTCAGAAGGAGCATCTGATGCTGAGTGTGCACCAAGGGGCAGACCTCAATGAGTGTACAGAAGGTGTGATACACGGGCATCTACAGCCTGTACTGTACACTTTCTTCCAAAACCCGCCACCCTCCTCTCCTAGTTGCATCTGCCTCCTCGTCTGTTGAAAATCAATGCAGTGAACTGTTGTCCCTGCCCAAAAAAGTATTTAGTCAGCCACCAATTGTGCAAGTTCTCCCACTTAAAAAGATGAGGCCTGTAATTTTCATCATTTCATCACTTCAACTATGACAGACAAAATGAGAAAAATTATCCATAAAATCACATTGTAGGATTTTTTTATGCATTTATTTGCAAATTATGGTGGAAAATAAGTATTTGGTCATTAACAAAAGTTGTTCTCAATACTTTGTTAAATACCCTTTGTTGGCAATGACAGAGGTCAAACGTTTTCTGTAAGTCTTCACACACTGTTGCTGGTATTTTGGCCCATTCCTCCATGCAGATCTCCTCTAGAGCAGTGATGTTTTGGGGCTGTTGCTGGGCAACACAGACTTTCAACTCCCTCCAAAGATTTTTTTATGGGGTTGAGATCTGGAGACTGGCTAGGCCACTCCAGTACCTTGAAATGCTTCTTACGAAGCCACTTCTTCGTTGCCCGGGCGGTGTGTTTGGGATCATTGTCATGCTGAAAGACCCAGCCACGTTTCATCTTCAATGCCCTTGCTGATGGAAGGAGGTTTTCACTCAAAATCTCACGATACATGGCCCCATTCATTCTTTCCTTTACACGGATCAGTCGTCCTGGTCCCTTTGCAGAAAAACAGCCCCAAAGCATGATGTTTCCACCCCCATGCTTCACAGTAGGTATGGTGTTCTTTGGATGCAACTCAGCATTCTTTGTCCTCCAAACACGACGAGTTGAGTTTTTACCAAAAAGTTATATTTTGGTTTCATCTGACCATATGACATTCTCCCAATCTTCTGGATCATCCAAATGCTCTCTAGCAAACTTCAGACGGGCCTGGACATGTACTGGCTTAAGCAGGGGGACACGTCTGGCACTGCAGGATTTGAGTCCCTGGCGGCGTAGTGTGTTACTGATGGTAGGCTTTGTTACTTTGGTCCCAGCTCTCTGCAGGTCATTCACTACAGTGCCTTGCGAAAGTATTCGGCCCCCTTGAACTTTGCGACCTTTTGCCACATTTCAGGCTTCAAACATAAAGATATAAAACTGTATTTTTTTGTGAAGAATCAACAACAAGTGGTGCTCAATCATGAAGTGGAACGACATTTATTGGATATTTCAAACTTTTTTAACAAATCAAAAACTGAAAAATTGGGCGTGCAAAAGGTGGTTCTGGGATTTTTGCTCACTGTTCTTGTGATCATTTTGACCCCACGGGGTGAGATCTTGCGTGGAGCCCCAGATCGAGAGAGATTATCAGTGGTCTTGTATGTCTTTCATTTCCTAATAATTGACCAAATACTTATTTCCCACCATAATTTGCAAATAAATTCATAAAAAATTCTACAATGTGATTTTCTAGATTTTATTTTTCTAATTTTATCTGTCATAGTTGAAGTGTACCTACGATGAATATTACAGGCCTCATATTTTTAAGTGGGAGAACTTGCACAATTGGTGGCTGACTAAATACTTTTTTGCCACACTGTACATGCGACTGTTGGCAGGGAGCCAGCTCATGATTAGAGATCTCCTCCATTGTGTCCTCCTAGGAGGCCTGCTCACAAGTTGCTGACAGAAACCATACTGTAGCCAAAAGCTCTCCTCTAAAAATATGTAGCAACTTATGATAGTCTAACATGTTTCAACACACTAAACATCAGGGCCACTGTGGGAGTACTTGTCAAAAGTACTCGGCTGTGTGTGTGCCTCTGGAGAGAAAAAATCATACAAAGCAAATCTCGCCTCTTGCCACTCTTGTCTTCCAACTCGGTTTGCCTTCTGTTTTTCTCCTGAACTCATCTGACCTGCTCTTTATTTCTGTGATCAAGACAGCACCGATGACTCCCACCAAACACAAAATATTAAAAACAATATCCCACACTAGTTTCTCTCTCTCTCTCTCTCTCTCGCTCTCTTTCTCTCTCTTTCTCTCTCTTTCTTACTCTTTCTCTCTCTTTCTTACTCTTTCTTACTCTTTCTTTCTCTCTCTCTCTCTCTCTCTCTCCTCTCTCCTCTCTCCTCTCTCCTACTAAGTGGTGACGATGATGATGTTGTCTTCATCCACAGTACTCTTAAAAGGCGTTGAGGTTTAAAAGCAGATGATGGGAGTGAGGATTTGGAATCTGTTAGAACTAAATAGCCTCTGGGTCCTTAATTATTAATGCAAAGTAGGGGGTTTAAGGCTGCCTTCAACACTCATTTGCTGAGTTTTCCATGGAGACCTGGACTGCAGCATTTATAATGAGTGTGATTAAAGTAGGCGTACAGACCCCTCTCCAAACTTCAGGTGTTGAGTCTGGCTGGCTCTCTTTCTGAGAGTGGTAATAAGGTCATTCTCTATTTCTCTCTGTCCCCTAGCTCCCTAACTCCCCCTCTCCAAATCACGGAGAGATATTTATGACACTGACCTTTCCCGCTGTAAGCTGAAAGTTAAACACACTGCGCTTCTATTGATCCCTGCACCAGGCAATTAAAACTCAGTATGAGAGGAAATCGTTTGCACTTGCTATATGACACATGGGCTGGTGGCCTGCCAAAACGCCCCTCGGTAGAATATAAATACTCTCCATCCGACTGAATCAAACCCTCAGTAGGCCTGAAAGATGGCCATATTGAATGTGTACCTTGATTGTGGCGCTATCTGGCATAATGGACACGCTTGAGCAGCTCAATGCTCTCCTGTGTGCCCCATCTCCTAGGAGCTCCCAATTGGATCCCTAGCAAGAGAGAGAGAAACATGAAGTTAGTTTTTATGGAGAGATGGATAATTCTGGAGCAGGATAATTCCAAAGTGTCTTGTCTGGGGGAGCCCAATGATGCGAGCCATCGGAGCGTGGAAGCTTCCTACACAGACCCAATCAGCATCGGCGGTGAGGACGCTGGTCCCGCCGCTTATGGAAATAAGCTATTGACATCTCTCTGCACTGATTGCTACAATGGACAGCTCTGCATCTGTAATGACACATTCTTTGTTCACAACACGCTAATGGCCTCACCGGTGGCGGTAGATCTCCGTCTTTCTCAACAGAAGCCGATTTTCATTTGTCAAAGAAATCGCTGTAATTGAAATCGCATGATTGACCTGCCTTGATCTTTCCCGTTCTCTGTATTGTCTGCTTTTTGCAGTCACAATTTTCTGGCAGGCCAAACCGCTATAGCTGTAACACAGTTAGCCATACTATTTCATCCCTTTTTTATTTTTCCCCCAGGTGTGCTGCTGTGTGTGTGTTTAACAGTGGGGGGTGTGGGGGGGGGGGGGGGGGGGTGGAGAAAGTGTCGGGCCCTTAGCTGTGTGAAGGGTTAAATGCCAGTGAGCTGTAGTGGATCTCACACCTTCTCTGTTCCGTGACACTGATGGGGATGATAGGCGCTGCAGGATATCCCAGGGGGGAACGCACTTCTCTTCCCCCGTACCTTCTGCCACCCTCCCTCTCTACCCTCATGCTCCCCTGTCCCCTCACCCCCTGCCATCCTGTCCCTCCGCATTATCTGATCTTGTGTAAAGTCCACTGATCATCACCACAAACACACTTGGGTTTGCTTTCTGTCTTCTTCTTTCCATCTCTTTCTATTTCTCTCTCACTCACACGAATATCAACTCCGACACACTCCAGTGCCTTCGGTGAGGAGAGAGGGTGAGTGTGTTTTTGCCATTGAGCAGAGATGATAGTGTAGGAAGGCTGGCTCCATGTGATGAGAAATAGTATAAGAATGGAGAGCTCTCTCACGTCTCATTCCAGGCAATATATCTGAGGGCAGATACTGTCTTTTTATCGATGGACTGCCTTCCCCCTGCCCCATGGAATACAGAGCGAGAGGAAGAAGAGAGAAACAAACGGCAGACTCATATGCTTGCCAGCTCTGTGATCAGACAAAGATCTGGTAAAATAAATAATCTGTTGATGGTGTGAGGTTAACGACTCTGTGTGTGTGTGTGTGTGTGTGTGGGTGTGTGCCTGCACGTCTGTCCGTTTGCGTGCGTCCGTGCAAGCATTTGTGTGTCTGTGTGTTTCTGTCCGTGATTGTCCGTGTGACGGCATGACCAGTGCCAAGGGACACCGCTATCTCCCTAGCCACCTTCTCTCCCCTTAGGCATCACTGCACAACCCTCTCAGCCAAAATACATCACAGAACAGAGCGGAAAAATCCACTTCCGTTTGTCATTGAGAGGCATCTCTCTGTGCTTTGCGATGTCTTTGGCATGGGAGCCGCCATTTCAAATCAACAAATCAGCCGTAATTCAATAAATGTATCGATCACTCACTTCCCCTGGGCCTGCCTGCTGTGGCTGTCGGGGCATTTGAAGAAGAACGTGGAAAAGCATTTGCGACTAAAGGGATAGGACGCGAGGACAAGGTCTGATGGAGATTAGGTTAGAAGGGGAGACTACTAGGATTTATCCTTTCCTCTCATCCTGTGTGTCCCAAATGGCATCCTATTCCCTACATAGTGCACAGCTTTTGACCAGGCCCTGTAGAGCTCTGGTCTACAGTAGTGCACTATGTAGGGAATAGGATGCCATTTGGGACGCTGCCTTCCTCTCCGTTGTTTGATGATTAATCGAAACCCATTAGTATGGCGTCCGGGACGGTGAATTCACTCTTAATTAGTTTCTTTTTTACCCCCGGTTTCTCCTCTGCTTTGGCATGGGGGGACGTATTATCTACACAATGAGAGATTGGCACGTAGCTTATCTGATCCTCGCACTAGTCACAGGCAGCTGTTGTATTATTGCTGTTCGCTGCAGTATCAGAAGGCTAAGCCGTTGTGGAACGGCATCTAGGGCTTTAGAATACATTACACCAGCATGTGTACACACACACACAAACAGGCGCAGAGTCAAACAGACATCACACACAGGCGCAGAGTCAAACAGACAGCACACACACTAAGCGGACTCAGGAGAAGGGCTTTTAGAGGTGGTGTGAAGGTATGAGAGACAGATTGTCTCTAAGTTGATCTTTCAGAGGAGGGCGGTGTGTGTGCGTATATAGGAGAAAGGGGGAAAAAAGCCTCTTGATCTATTGGGATTCTTTGATGGGGTGTGGTGAACCAGGGTGGGGAGAGAGGCTGCACACTCAGAGCAACACACACACTACGTTAAAAAGACACCGATCCAGTGTTTACCCCCTGCTGATTTCTCAGGCCCTGTGTGGGAATGGGTTCAAGTGTCATCCAGTGTACTCAGATCAGCTCTTTCTCCTTCCCCTCTCCCTCCCCGTGTCGCTCTGCTACCACCATTAGCCAGAGGAAGATTACAGACCTGTCACTGGCTGCCATGACTTGTTTGTGTTTAAAACCCCCCGTGTTAATGTTTGTTAAAAAAGCTTTACATAAAAACAAACCTCCCCGTGTCGCTCTGCCACCACCATTAGCCAGAGGAAGATTATAGACCTGTCACTGGCTGCCATGACTTGTTTGTGTTTAAAACCCCCCGTGTTAATGTTTGTTAAAAAAGCTTGACATAAAAACAAACCTCCCGCCGGATATCTTTATGACCACATTCTGTGCAAATACTTAAGCGGCTAATTAAAATGTCCAACGTGGCAATCGGTCTGTCTGCTGTGTTTGTTTGACCAGAACCAGAGTATGTGATGAGTGGAGCTATTGGAAACCCTGCTCATCACCGCTCTGGCCCTCCACGTCCAATCGGTCTGTCTGCTGTGTTTGTTTGACCAGAACCAGAGTATGTGATGGAGCTATTGGAAACCCTGCTCATCACTGCTCTGGCCCTCCATGTCCAATCGGTCTGTCTGCTGTGTTTGTTTGACCAGAACCAGAGTATGTGAGTGGAGCTATTGGAAACCCTGCTCATCACCGCTCTGGCCCTCCACGTCCAATCGGTCTGTCTGCTGTGTTTGTTTGACCAGAACCAGAGTATGTGATGGAGCTATTGGAAACCCTGCTCATCACCGCTCTGGCCCTCCACGTCCAATCGGTCTGTCTGCTGTGTTTGTTTGACCAGAACCAGAGTATGTGAGTGGAGCTATTGGAAACCCTGCTCATCGCTCATGGAGCACCGCTCTAGCCCTCGACGTCCTTTCTAACCACTCTGCTAAAAACCACTTCGCTCTCACAGGAAAATAAACTGCCGCTCCAAATTTGATCCATTTAATAAACTCACAATTTAACCAAAACCAGTCTATTGACTACCTGCACCTACCCTTTGGTTTTGAAGTATTGAAACCAAACCATGTGGATTTGCCCCACCTTCCCTGAATGACGACTCACCACCACATATAGGCCCAATATAGGCTGCATCTCAATCAATAAAAAATCATTATTTTAGGTGCTCCTAACTTTAAGTTGGGAGCACCAGTGCCACCTGCTACCTCTCTAAGCAGTCAATCAGTACACCTGGCCAAGCCGACTTCTATGTAGTCTCTAGTGTCTACACCTGGATGTGGCTTGCTGCCCTACTGGGGCAGCACCATAGACATATTCTGTGTTTATAGGCTGACATCAGTAGCCTAGGGTCCAGAGATTCAGAGACCAGTTCAAGAGGTTAGAGAGGCAGACTACTATCCAGAAGGTTGCTGGTTTATATCCTGGTAAGGGTAATGATCTAACAATCTCAAGGAAGGGTGCGGGTTTGAAATCCCATGTTCCATCCATCCAGTCAGTCAGTACAGCAGCTGGATGTGGCCTGCTTTCCCAATGTGTGAGACAACTGTGTTTCCAGTCATCACAAACTTGTCAAAGACAGTTTAGGGGATTGGATGAGGGTTGTTGGGTGTAATTCCATTGAACAGTATGATGGGTGAAAATTGCACACGTTCCTCACTCCATTAATCCTTTAGCCAGGTTGTTATTCCGTTGGCAAGCGAGAGAGACCGAGAGCTTATGTAGTTTACAGTCGTTCCCATTGCCACCGATGTGATTCGTCACACAGGGAAAGCCCCCATGCCATCATTACTATTCTGTAAATGGATTCCACATGAAGCCCGACTGCATTAGCGGGGCCTGTAATACGGGCCCTATAAAGGTCACAATAATGATATGTAAATGTGTCGCACGCCGAGGCGGCCCACTTCTCTAAAGAGCGATCGAGGCCGTTAAAGAGATATTGTCGAGCGGCTACAACAGGCTCCCCGTTAACCTCGGGCTCGTTACACACTGGAGATACTCAATAATATTTACTAGGCTGCCCATCTTGTTTCTGCCCATCTTGCCTCTGCCGCACACAGTGGACAGCTGGGCTTTAGGCTGATTCAGCTATCTGTTGGGTTCTGTCACTGCATTAGCCAACTCCATCTGACTGATCATCATTTACTGTTCGTGTGTGTGTGTGTGTGTGTGTGTGTGTGTGTGTGTGACATAAATGGACTTTGTCACTCAGGCCAAATGAAACTTTTATTCATGGGATGGTGATAGTCTACAATGGAGGTCAGAGTAAGGTAGTGAGAGCTGTTAATTATCCCTAGAATATCTTTAAGAAAGGGAATGTGTTGTGTTGGTGTGGCGCTACTTCACATCCTGTGCTGTGTTTTCTAACCTGATGTGTGTGTCTGTCTCTCTGATCTGTTCCTGTGCTGTCTGTTTGTTGCAGACCTGCGAGAGATAGTATTTGTGATCCAGAGCCAGAGTAACTCATTCCACATGAGTTGGGCGGAGAGACAGAGAGCAGACCTGTTACAACAGACTCAGAGCCTCACACAGGTACCACCAGCACCACTTAAAGAAACACACACAGCAAATGTTTTACTATCCCTTTGGGGAACTACAATTGACTTCCTTTCCATTTTCCCTAACCCCTAACCCTAATTCTAACCCTAATTGGAACCCTAAACCTAACCCCTATGCCTAAAATAGCCTTTGTCCTCATTGTCCCCACGATGGAGAATTCCTTGTTTTACTATCCTTGTGGGGACTTTTGTGGATTTCCAGGACCCACAAGGATAGTAATATATACACACACAGGTTTTTCGAAAAACAACAGCATCCCCTTAACTTCAACCATCTTCTCTATGGCTCATGGCTGTTACTTCCCTACTTATTCCTCTACGCTCCCTGTGGAGCATACAGCCGTCATATCTGTTACTCTTTTGGAATAATTAGAGTGGAAAACCATCAGCTTAGTGTAACCGAGTCAAGTTCAACACTTTATGTTTAAATACCGCCATCCGTGCCATTGAATTGCTTTTCGCTGACGCTTCTGCCTGAAGTATTTCAAGAAGGTGGTCAGCTGTGTTTGCGAGACAGAGGATGCAAGATCAAATAGCAGTGCGGGCTTGTGAGCGAGAAAGCTAGACTTTGAAATGAATTAAATAGAACCATTGAGAGTGGTTACGTTTCTCCAGCCCCATCCCTCAGCTGTTTACCAAAACAGTGATGGGGTGTTTGCTTTGTTGTTGTTTGAACTGCAGATTGTTCCTTTAACATCTAATTAACAAGCAGAGTTTCAGTTCTGTATCGATACTGCAGTCAACCAAGGAAATAAATGATATGTCTTTTCACAATAAACTTAATCAGCGTCAATTAACCGAGAGGCACCAGTGCAGTCCATGCTCGTTGCCACATGGTGTCAGTATTGCTTTTGATATGAAGGAAACGATCATTGTCTCAGATCGCAGCCCCTTCTGAACGGTAGAGAAAACTAGGTACTGGTAGCATAGTCTGTTGTCCAGTAGTGTAATGCAATGAAACACATCACCATGGTTGTCTTTGTTAAACAGACTACATCATATTGTATTCTGTCAGCATTATTCAAAACATTTATTCCAGATCAAAATGATCCTGTGTTGTCTCAATCCTGTTTTAGAAAGATAGAGGAAGACCGTATTTAGACCAAATGTCATGGGATGATATAATATTTGTTTTAGCAAATATAATGTGATATGTTGCATACTTGATTCTGTTTTTTTTTTTTTTTTTTATTAGGAGGGACTACATCTGAAGGGGGGAGAAGAATTTAACACAGTACAGGATAATTTTGGACTTGAATACATGTTTAGAAAAACTGTGCCCTGAATTGAACACATTCAGGCCTTCAGTATGTAAATCAGCTGCAGTCCAAGAGAACATCATTTACATTTTTTAAACCTATCCTGTTCTCAGATGTCACCTAGTTAGAACCACCATTACATCCGTCCATTTAGCTGAACCCTGGAACATAGACTAATACATATGACAGTTACCTACCAGGGTATTGCATAAGTAATTTAACCCAATCTCAGTTCAAGTTAGTTATTTGGTGAGTGAAAACTGTGGTCACTCAATAGCAAACTTCAGAAAACTCAGGTTAACTTGATAAAAAGCAAATGTTAGAGATGCATTTTCCATGTATGTCTTTGCAAGGTCAGTAGAGCAGAGCAGGGGTCCTTGTCTGGATACCCAGACTTTTTTCTCTGACCAAAAGCTACGCCACACCCACGGATGTTAGTTTCTCCTACGCGTCTGGATCTGAGTACCTCCCTGACCCTTCACCGAATGCCACACATTCGGGGCCGTCTGATTGGTCCAGAAACCGATGGGTTGGGCCAGAGCCAGAACACACTTGGGTAAAGAGCCATTGGCTTTGATACTCTGATTGGTTAAAGACGATCCAATCGCTGAGGACTTTGTTTTGTACAAAGCACCTCGTGCCCTTTGTCACCACAAACAACTTCAATGATGGCAGTCTCAGACTTCAGTATGTAGCGAATGTAGCGAACGACAGAGCAGTGGAATAATTTAGTGTGAGTCGTCAGGCTACAGGGGTCCCTCAGCAATCGACAAAACAAACTCTTATAATCACACAGTGATTGGATGTGATCTGAACTGTAATATATCTGGCTGGCCTCCCTGTGTTGTCTCAATATCCCCCTGGACCTGGACGTCATGTACGGGTTATACAATACATTAACAACATGACTTAGACTGACCAGGTGAATCTATGATCCCTTATTGATGTCACTTGTTAAATCCACTTCCACTTCAGGGGAAGAGACAGGTTAAAGAAGGATTTTTAAGCCTTAAATTGACATTTGAGACATGGATTGTGTATGTGTGTCATGTAGAGGATGTATGGGCAGGACAAAATATTTAAGTGCCTTTTGAATGGGGTATGGTGGGTATGGTAGTAGGTGCAAGGCACACCGGTTTGTGTCAAGAACTGCAATGCTGCTGGATTTTTCACACAATATTTTCCCGTGTGTATCAAGAATGGTCTACCACCCAGTTTGACACAACTGTGGGAAGCATTGGAGTCAACATGGGCCAGCATCCCTGTGCAACGCTTTTGACACCTTGTAGAGTCCAGGCCCTGACGAATTGAGGCTGTTCTGAGGGGAAGGGGGGGGCAACTCAATATTAGGAAGGAGTTCCTAATGTTTGGTATACTCAGTGTATAGTCAAACTTATTCAGCTGTATATTTCTATAAAAAGTGGCTGTGTGTCACTTGCAGTCACTTTGTGTGTGCGTGCATATCATGGCGCCGAAGAACATGGCTGACGTTTTACATTCTCCCAAACAATTGTGTTTTTTGGGGGGGCTTTTTGTGTTACTTATTTTTTTACTTACTGTGTGCATTATGTTGCTGCTACCGTCTCTTGTGACCAAAAATAACTTCTGGACATCAGAAAAGCGATTACTCACCACGGACTGGAAGAAACTTTTTCCTTCAACGAGTCCGACGAGAAGGATATCCTGCTTTCACTGGAACAGGCCCAGATCCACGCCTTTTGCGTGATGAAAAGATGCCGGAAAAGGGGACGAAGATCGGAGATCCTTCTGAGAAGCTGGAGGCGAGCGAGTAAACTCCCAATGCCTTCCATTCTCCTTGCTAACGTGCAATCGTTAGAAAAGAAAATTGATGGCCTATTATTAATATTATCCTACCAACGGGACATTAAAAACTGTAGTATCTCATGTTTCACTGAGATACTGGCGGGATTTTCTATGCACCGGCAGAACAGAGACGCTACCTCTGGTAAGATGAGGGGTGGGGGGGTGTGTCTTTTTGTCAATAACAGCTGGTGCCCGATGTCTAATATTTAAGAAGTCTCGAGGTATTGCTCGCCTGATGAAGAGTACCTTATGATAAGTTGTAGACCACACCATCTACCAAGAGAGTTCTCATTTGTATTATTCGTAGCCGTCTATTTACCACCACAAAGCGAAGCTGACACTAAGACCTCTCAACCGAACCTGTAAGGCCATAAGCAAAGAAGAAAATGCTCACCCAGAAGTGGCGCTCCTAGTGGCCAGGGACTTTAATGCAGAAAAACTTATATCAGTTTACCAAATTTTTACCAGCATGTCACATGTGCAACCAGGGGGAAAAAACTCCAAGACCACATTTACTCCACACACAGAGATGCATGCAAAGCTCTCCCCCGCCCTCCATTGGGCAAATCTGACCACAGTTCTATCCTCCTGATTCCTGCTTACGAGCAAAAACTAAAGTAGGAAGTACCAGTGACTCGCTCAATACGGAACTGGTTAGATGACGCGGATGCTACACTACAGAACTGTTATGCTAGCACAGACTGGAAAATCTTCCGGGATTCATCCAATGGCATTGAGGAATACACCACCTCAGTCATTGGCTTCATCAATAAGTGCATCGACGATGTCGTCCCCACAGTGACTGTACGTACATATCCCAACCAGAAGCCATAGATTACAGGAAACATCTGCATCGAGATAAAGGCTAGAGCTGCCACTTTCAAGGAGCGGGATCCGACGCTTATAAGATATCCCGCTATGCCCTCAGACGAACATTCGAACAAGCAAAGCATCAATACAGGATTAAGATTGAATCCTACTACACCGGCCCTGACCCTCTTCGGATGTTTTTATTTATTTTATTTTTTTTATTTCACCTTTATTTAACCAGGTAGGCAAGTTGAGAACAAGTTTTCATTTACAATTGCGACCTGGCCAAGATAAAGCAAAGCAGTTCGACACATACAACGACACAGAGTTACACATGGAGTAAAACAAACATACAGTCAATAATACAGTATAAACAAGTCTATATACGATGTGAGCAAATGAGGTGAGATAAGGGAGGTAAAGGTAAAAAGGCCATGGTGGCAAAGTAAATACAATATAGCAAGTAAAACACTGGAATGGTAGATTTGCAATGGGGGAATGTGCAAAGTAGAAATAAAAATAATGGGGTGCAAAGGAGCAAAATAAATAAATAAATTAATTAAATACAGTAGGGAAAGAGGTAGTTGTTTGGGCTAAATTATAGGTGGGCTATGTACAGGTGCAGTAATCTGTGAGCTGCTCTGACAGTTGGTGCTTAAAGCAAGTGAGGGAGATAAGTGTTTCCAGTTTCAGAGATTTTTGTAGTTCGTTCCAGTCATTGGCAGCAGAGAACTGGAAGGAGAGGCGGCCAAAGAAAGAATTGGTTTTGGGGGTGACTAGAGAGATATACCTGCTGGAGCGTGTGCTACAGGTGGGAGATGCAATGGTGACCAGTGAGCTGAGATAAGGGGGGACTTTACCTAGCAGGGTCTTGTAGATGACATGGAGCCAGTGGGTTTGGCGACGAGTATGAAGCGAGGGCCAGCCAACGAGAGCGTACAGGTCGCAATGGTGGGTAGTATATGGGGCTTTGGTGACAAAACAGATTGCACTGTGATAGACTGCATCCAATTTGTTGAGTAGGGTATTGGAGGCTATTTTGTAAATGACATCGCCAAAGTCGAGGATTGGTAGGATGGTCAGTTTTACAAGGGTATGTTTGGCAGCATGAGTGAAGGATGCTTTGTTGCGAAATAGGAAGCCAATTCTAGATTTAACTTTGGATTGGAGATGTTTGATATGGGTCTGGAAGGAGAGTTTACAGTCTAACCAGACACCTAAGTATTTGTAGTTGTCCACGTATTCTAAGTCAGAGCCGTCCAGGGTAGTAATGTTGGACAGGCGGGTAGGTACAGGTAGCGATCGGTTGAAGAGCATGCATTTAGTTTTACTTGTATTTAAGAGCAATTGGAGGCCACGGAAGGAGAGTTGTATGGCATTGAAGCTTGCCTGGAGGGTTGTTAACACAGTGTCCAAAGAAGGGCCAGAAGTATACAGAATGGTGTCGTCTGCGTAGAGGTGGATCAGAGACTCACCAGCAGCAAGAGCGACCTCATTGATGTACAGTGCCTTGCGAAAGTATTCGGCCCCCTTGAACTTTGCGACCTTTTGCCACATTTCAGGCTTCAAACATAAAGATATAAAACTGTATTTTTTTGTGAAGAATCAACAACAAGTGGGACACAATCATGAAGTGGAATGACATTTATTGGATATTTCAAACTTTTTTAACAAATCAAAAACTGAAAAATTGGGCGTGCAAAATTATTCAGCCCCTTTACTTTCAGTGCAGCAAACTCTCTCCAGAAGTTCAGTGAGGATCTCTGAATGATCCAATGTTGACCTAAATGACTAATGATGATAAATACAATCCACCTGTGTGTAATCAAGTCTCCGTATAAATGCACCTGCACTGTGATAGTCTCAGAGGTCCGTTAAAAGCGCAGAGAGCATCATGAAGAACAAGGAACACACCAGGCAGGTCCGAGATACTGTTGTGAAGAAGTTTAAAGCCGGATTTGGTTACAAAAAGATTTCCCAAGCTTTAAACATCCCAAGGAGCACTGTGCAAGCGATAATATTGAAATGGAAGGAGTATCAGACCACTGCAAATCTACCAAGACCTGGCCGTCCCTCTAAACTTTCAGCTCATACAAGGAGAAGACTGATCAGAGATGCAGCCAAGAGGCCCATGATCACTCTGGATGAACTGCAGAGATCTACAGCTGAGGTGGGAGACTCTGTCCATAGGACAACAATCAGTCGTATATTGCACAAATCTGGCCCTTATGGAAGAGTGGCAAGAAGAAAGCAATTTCTTAAAGATATCCATAAAAAGTGTTGTTTAAAGTTTGCCACAAGCCACCTGGGAGACACACCAAACATGTGGAAGAAGGTGCTCTGGTCAGATGAAACCAAAATTGAACTTTTTGGCAACAATGCAAAACGTTATGTTTGGCGTAAAAGCAACACAGCTGAACACACCATCCCCACTGTCAAACATGGTGGTGGCAGCATCATGGTTTGGGCCTGCTTTTCTTCAGCAGGGACAGGGAAGATGGTTAAAATTGATGGGAAGATGGATGGAGCCAAATACAGGACCATTCTGGAAGAAAACCTGATGGAGTCTGCAAAAGACCTGAGACTGGGATGGAGATTTGTCTTCCAACAAGACAATGATCCAAAACATAAAGCAAAATCTACAATGGAATGGTTCGAAAATAAACATATCCAGGTGTTAGAATGGCCAAGTCAAAGACCAGACCTGAATCCAATCGAGAATCTGTGGAAAGAACTGAAAACTGCTGTTCACAAATGCTCTCCATCCAACCTCACTGAGCTCGAGCTGTTTTGCAAGGAGGAATGGGAAAAAAATTCAGTCTCTCGATGTGCAAAACTGATAGAGACATACCCCAAGCGACTTACAGCTGTAATCGCAGCAAAAGGTGGCGCTACAAAGTATTAACTTAAGGGGGCTGAATAATTTTGCACGGCCAATTTTTCAGTTTTTGATTTGTTAAAAAAGTTTGAAATATCCAATAAATGTCGTTCCACTTCATGATTGTGTCCCACTTGTTGTTGATTCTTCACAAAAAAATACAGTTTTATATCTTTATGTTTGAAGCCTGAAATGTGGCAAAAGGTCGCAAAGTTCAAGGGGGCCGAATACTTTCGCAAGGCACTGTATACAGAGAAGAGAGTCGGTCCAAGAATTGAACCCTGTGGCACCCCCATAGAGACTGCCAGAGGTCCGGACAGCAGACCCTCCGATTTGACACACTGAACTCTATCAGAGAAGTAGTTGGTGAACCAGGCGAGGCAATCATTTGAGAAACCAAGGCTGTCGAGTCTGCCGATGAGGATGTGGTGATTGACAGAGTCGAAAGCCTTGGCCAGATCAATGAATACGGCTGCACAGTAATGTTCCTTATCGATGGCGGTTAAGATATCATTTAGGACCTTGAGCGTGGCTTAGGTGCACCCATGACCAGCTCTGAAACCAGATTGCATAGCAGAGAAGGTATGATGAGATTCGAAATGGTCGGTAATCTGTTTGTTGACTTGGCTTTCGAAGACCTTTGAAAGGCATGGTAGGATAGATATAGGTCTGTAGCAGTTTGGGTCAAGAGTGTCACCCCCTTGGAAGAGGGGGATGACCGCAGCTGCTTTCCAATCTTTGGGAATCTCAGACGACACGAAAGAGAGGTTGAACAGGCTAGTAATAGGGGTGGCAACAATTTTGGCAGATAATTTTAGAAAGAAAGGGTCCAGATTGTCTAGCCCGGCTGATTTGTAGGGGTCCAGATTTTGCAGCTCATTCAGAACATCAGCTGAGCAGATTTGGGAGAATGAGAAATGGGGAAGGCTTGGGCGAGTTGTTGTGGGGGGTGCAGTGCTGTTGACCGGGGTAGGAGTAGCCAGGTGGAAAGCATGGCCAGCCGTAGAAAAATGCTTATTGAAATTCTCAATTATGGTGGATTTATCAGTGGTGACAGTGTTTCCTATCTTCAGTGCAGTGGGCAGCTGGGAGGAGGTGTTCTTATTCTCCATGGACTTTACAGTGTCCCAGAACTTTTTTGAGTTAGTGTTGCAGGAATCAAATTTCTGCTTGAAAAAGCTAGGCTTGGCTTTTCTAACTGCCTGTGTATAATGGTTTCTAGCTTCCCTGAACAGCTGCATATCACGGGGGCTGTTCGATGCTAATGCAGAACGCCATAGGTGGCAGGGCTTGAAAACTATTACGGACTACAAAGGGAAACCCAGACGCGAGCTGCCCAGTGACGCGTGCCTACCAGACAAGCTAAATGCCTTTTATGCTCGCTTCGAAGAAAGCAACACTGAAGCATGCACGAGAGCACCAGCTGTTCTGGATGACTGTGTGATAATGCTCTCGGTAGCCAATGTGAACAAAGCTTTTAAACAGGTCAACATTCACAAAGCTGCTGAGCCAGCTCAAAGCATGCGCGGACCAACTGTCAAGTGTCTTCACTGACATTTTCAACCTCTCCCTTACAGAGTCTGTAATACCTACATGTTTCAAGCAGACCACCATAGTCCCTGTGCCCAAGGAAGCGAAGGTAACCTGCCTAAATGATTACCGCCCTATGGCACTCACGTTGGTAGCCATGAAGTGCTTCGAAAGGCTGGTCATGGCTCACATCAACAGCATCTTCCCGGACACCATAGACCCACTCCAATTCGCATACCGCCCCAACAGATCCACAGAAGACACATTCTCAATCGCACTCCACACCTTCCTTTCTTACCTGGACAAAGGGAACACCTATGTGAGAATGCTGTTCATCAACTACAGCTCAGCGTTCAACACCATAGTGCCCACGAAGCTCATCACTAAGCTAAGGATTCTGGGACTAAACACCTCCCTCTGCAACTGGATCCTGGACTTCCTGACCAGGTGGTAAGAGTCGGCAACAATACATCTGCCACGCTGATCCTGAACACTGGGGCCCCTCAGGGGTGTGTGCTTAGTCCCTTCCTGTACTCCCTGTTCACCCACGACTGCGTGGCCAAACACGACTCCAACACCATCATTAAGTTTGCTCACGACACAACAGTGATAGGCCTGATCACCGACAACAATGAGACGGCCTATAGGGAGGAGGTCAGAGAACTGGCAGTGTGGTACCAGGACAACAACCTTTCCCTCAATGTGAGCAAGACAAAGGAGCTGATTGTGGACTACAGGAAAAGGTAGGCCGAACAGGCCCCCATTAACATCAACGGGGTTGTAGTGGAATGGGAAGGGAGTTTCAAGTTCCTTGGTGTCCACATCACCAACGAACTATCATGGTCCAAACGTACCAAGGCAGTTGTGAAGAGGGCACAACAAAACCTATTCCACCTCAGGCGCTACAGAGGGTAGTGCGGACGGCACAGTACATCACTGGGGCCAAGCTTCCTGCTATCCAGGAGGCGTTGTCAGAGGAAAGCCAATAAAATTGTCAGAGGCTCCAGTCACCCAAGTTATAGACTGTTTTCTCTGCTACAGCATGGCAAGCGGTACCGGAGCGCCAAGTCTAGGACCAAAATGCTCCTCAACAGCTTCTACCCCCAAGCCATATAATACATAAAAATCGCCACCAGACAATTGACCCCCCCCCCCCCCCCCCCCCCCCCTTGGCTACCTTTCCCCCTCTTGTACACTGCTGCTACTCGCTGTTAGTTTGTTACCTATGCATAGTCACTTCGCCCCCACCTACATGTACAGATTACCTCAGCTAGCCTGTACCCCTGCACTCTGACTCGGTACCGGTGCCCCCTGTATATAGCCTCGTTATTCTTATTGTGTTACTTTTTATTATTACTTCTAATTTTAGCCTACTTGGTAAATATTTTATTCTTCTTGAACTGCACTGTTGGTTAAGGGCTTGTAAGTAAGCATTTCACGGTAAAGTCTACACTTGTTGTATTCGGCGCATGTGGCAAATAAAGTTTGATTTTGATGAGTAAGGAGGCTGTGGCTGTTGTAGCTTGGCAGTTTGAGTCTTGGGACCAAGCTCCCCCACCCTTGCCACACACATCCCACCTAGTCTACTCCATGATTAAAGCATACTGTGTCTCTGTGATGGCTGTGTCTCTCTGACCCTGAGTCACCTCTCAATCAGCCTCCCATTCCTCTGCTCTGCTCCATGTCCACACTCTCCACAACCACATCATGCTCTGTCTCTGTCTCTCTCTATCTCTCTCCTGCTCAAATCAAATCAAATAATTTGTCACATGCACCAAATACAACAGGTGTAGAGACCTTCCCGTGAAATGCTTACTTACAAAAACCCTTAGCCAACGATGCAGTTTAAAAAATAAAATAAAAATTAAAAAAAACACTAAAATAACAATAACGAGGCTATATACAGGGGGTACCGGTACTGAGTCGATGTGCGGGTGTACAGGTTAGTTGAGTTAATTGAGGTAATTTGAACATGTAGGTAGAGGTAAAGTGACTGCATAGATAATAAACAGTGAGTAGCAACAGTGTAAAAACAAAGGGGGGGTTCAATGCAAATAGTCTGCTGCTGATTATGAGTCTGCACACACACAGTGGCCATCACCCAAACTCTGCTTCCTCATGCCACTCTCCTCTCAAATCTGGCAATCGTTTTTTTAGAAGTGGCGTAAAGCCATGGCTTTTTGGCCTTGCCGCCTGCCTGGTGTTTGAACGGACTTATTTCTTACTACCTAAGGTGAGTTGAAAGTCAAGTTTAGATGGGTGAACATACCATTATGAGCCTCGTTATGTTGTTGGTGTGTATATGGGGCTTGACGGAGCTGCTGGCAAACCCCAGGCTGACTAATATGGCTAACACACTGGACACAGACTAGGGTTAATGAGTTACAGTCCAGTACTATGATGGTGGGATGGTAGGTGTTTGTGGGACATTGCTGTTGAGTAGCATGAGTATTTAAATCAATCTGGAGAGAGGCTGTGTGTCTGTGAGCAGCATGGTCCCCCTTGGTCTCCAGTCTGCTGAGTGGAGTGGATACAGTCATGAACCCTTGTTTTCCTCTCTGTGTGAGACTACCTCAGGGCACTACTGATTACCTCACATGCCCTTCAACTCAGAATCAGAGAAGGTTTGATTGAAACCAAGTTTGTGTTTTCATCTCCAAAAGCAATTTTTCGAGCAGTGCATAGGGCAGTACCATTAGGCTTCACACAGTTTGTTTGTTTTAGAATAGCCATTGTATAGGTACTTAGTAAAGCTGGGTGATATGGAAAAAAATCCATATTGTGATAAATTGCCTGAATTGATGCGATAAGTTCATAGCATCAATGTGCTCCACCGTTTTCTAACATGATCCTTTAAACTACTACTAGTAGTTTGATGATTGTAGCCATCAATTGTCCAATAAACAGTCACCCATATTAGCAAACTTATTTCATTTCAAAATTCACATTTTTCTATATATGCTACTTATCGTAATGTGTCTCATGTGTCTCTGCTGTCTCTAACTAAAACCAGACTCTTTGAGGACTGTCCTTCCAAAGGTTCCTTAGGTTGTCCTTCCTCCTGCTGTAAACTAACGACTCCTTTGGTTACTCTGCTCTAAATTGACTACCTCTTAGCTTTAAAGTAAATACTTTGTTAGTTACTCTAAAGAAATGACTTCCTTGGGTTACTTCTGTTAAGACTTCCTTAGCTACTCTGCTCTTAAGTTAAGACTCCCTTGGTTACTCTTAAATACGCCTTTATGTTACTGCTGTACAGTAAAGACTTCCAGAGGTCCCACTGCTGTACAGTAACAAGGGTTTCCCTTTCTGGCTTGACTTAAACACCGTTTTTCTTTTCAGACACCCCCTCCAGTCCTGCTCCTCCACAGTCTGACAGACAATGAGGGAGACTGGAGCATCCTTCCTCTGCTGCCTTAGTAAGTGCTTGGGCCTGTCAGCTTTCAAAAGAGCCGCAACATCCACAAAGACTTCCATATTCCATAAAGTACAGTTAGGGACATAACGATTCACCGGTAGGCATTGGTCCCCGGTTCAAATGTTTAAGATATGAGTGCATGGCCTGCGGGATCCCAAACCAATCCAAATGTAGCATCTATCAGTCAAAATCTATTCAAACTTTACGAATCGGCTGCTCTTTTTTTTTTTGTTGGCTCAAATTACTTTATTTTTACCTTCTGAAAATATCGCTCATATTTTGTGACAACTGTGTCCTCTCCTTCAGTGTCAAACTAAGAATGTAATTATGTTGACAGTCATTGATCTGCAAGTCATTTTGCATGCCGAATAACCCCAGGCAATATCTGTAGCCCATTTTAAATTGCACGCTGTGTGCAGCTTCGCACGCTGACCATCGAGAGGTACGCCTGTTCCTGATCTACTCGTCTCTTTCAGCACTCAAATGTTTGTCAAATGGCTTCTGCAATATGAGGCTTCGTTAGCAAATTACATTGGTTGTCATTTAAATATGACATTTTTATCAAATCCGTTGTTGAAAAGCGTATGGCTGTCTCCATCTGATAGGGTCAGGTAAAAAAAGAGGGGGAAATAATTGCTAACTTTACTAACCATTTTTTCGCAAATAACCTTGTAGCAATATTTGAGGTTCTATGAAAGTTTTGTTTACTTTGTGCAGCATGATATACTACAAGGTCTAAACACAATAGTTAATTAGTTTGAATGACTGTTTCTCCTATTGTATAACCTTACCTACCATATGATACCATATGACCTATAGCTGTCACCTTATGCCCTGTTCGACCTTTTGCTAGCCTGGGTGCCAGTCTGTTTTGGCTCTCTTGCTAACTCCTTATTGAATTTTCATGCCAAACAATGACAACAATGATGGAGTAGGCAAGAGCACAAACAGATCTAGGACGAGGCTGGCCTTTTGCTACAAGATCAAAACAAATAGGTCATATCATGAATGTATCCACTGGTTCAATAAGCTGTGTAAAGGTCTGGCGACCCTGACGATGTTTCTGCCTCCTTAGCCTCTCCTCGTTGTTTGGGAAGAACTCATCCTGGTTGGTGTTTCTGGAAGAGGAAACTAACGTCAAGGTGACCAAGCTGCTCCAGGCCCTCAGGAAGTTTGACAGGAGAAAAGTAAGTGACCCACAGATTTAGGATTGTAATAATTATATCTCTACTTAATGACCACTCTGTGTGTGTCTGTCTGTCTCTCTCTCACTCTTTAGATGTGAAGCCTAAACTCCAGTACACTGGCATTCTTGTATGTGCCACAGAGTGTCTAATGGATCTCATACTAACATTTTGGCCCAAATTACCTTTACTTGGTACCTTAATCACAGTACATCACTTCTCCTTGGCCAATGACTGAGCACTAGCCGTCTGTCTCAGCTGCTGTAATAGTCAGTGGGCTGGACCTAGTCTCGGAAACTCAGACCCTAGCCAACCGCAGTGACTAGAGTCTGGGATTAACAATGGACTCTTTTACAAACACAGTATGAGCAGCTTTAGCCGCCCGGCTCACCGGAGGCCCATTGATAATAATGATGTTATGATTGTTTTTTAGCAGCAGCACAGATGCAGGGAGTGTTTTGTGTCTTATTAAGGTGATATTAACAATTTTACTCCGCGCTCGTCTCCAGAGCTGCTCTCTCCCTGAGGTTCAGGATCCAGGTGTTGCCGGTTGATTAGCGACTTGTTTTAAACCAGAAACAGAAGGCCAATAGAACAGGTTTTGTCCTCCACAGTGTTATTGAGTTAATATCAATTTTTGTTTTTAATAAGTGGATTGTGAGGATAAAACCAGATAACGACAGTTGATAGTGTTGCCTCATTTTTTTCAAAGTAACATCCTATTGACTGCAGCAAAGTGAATGCTTAAACTTTCTGGAGTTTGTTACCATCAATAATTTGTGTAGGTTTTATAAGATTTTCAAATTACTCTCCTACTGTCAAACATAAAATGTGTAATCTTGGGAATTCACAAATGATGTTTTTGTTACTAAGATTTGTATTTTGATAAGCCTCGACAGTTGAAACAGGCTTTAAACCAAAGCATGAGAAAGAGACAAAAATCATCCAACGGCCATCCTGATTAGTACATCCCGACACCGTCCAATGAACACCATCAAACTAATTCCACCTCCCGGTGGTACACCAGACCTAAACAGAGAACCGAGGTCCAAGTTATTCTCACTCTGAAAAACGATGCATAATAATTAAGTGAACCTTCCATCTGCTAGCCGGGACAGCCTGGAACCTGTAAGGGATCCCAATTCCAAGTGGGAAATAGAATTCATTATTATCTCATCACACAAATCAAATCAAATTGTAGTTTGTCACATGCGACAAATAAAACAGGTGTGGACCTTACCCTGAAATGCTTACTGACAAGCCCTTAACCAACAATGCAGTTTTAAGAAAACATTTACTAAATAAACTAAAGTTTTAAAAAAAAGATGAAAAAAATGTACACTAAAATTAAAATAATGAGGCTATATACAGGCGGTGTCATTGTGCGGGGTACACACATTGCTCCGAGCACTGTATCAGGGATGAGGAGAGGATGTAGGTGGCCTTATGACTCACTTTGTATACACACTGTATGTGTGACTTCAATTTTGGGTGAATTCGATTCAGTATTAACGCAGGGACCATCTTTACCATGGTCAAATAAAGTCTGAAAATAGTTTTGGGTACTTTAAAAACAACTACTACTAATATAACTGGTAGACTCCCCTCAGAGATACTGTATGCTTCCGTTTATCAGATTAAAAGAAGTGTATGCATGGAAGCAGTAGTTTTTTTTAACAAAGACGTACGTACATTTGCCTGTCATGTCGAATTGGGAATAAAGCTTGCTCTTTTTATTACATTTATTTCTGCAACGTTTATAATTCTTAATCTCAATGAATACAGCCCAGATGTGTGGCGCGTTAGCAGCTATGTCATCATGATGCTGATGATGTCACATCCATCCCTCAGGAGTGGTTCCTGGGTAAACCTCTCCATGACGAGGAGTCGACCATCATCCACCACTACGCCTTTGCAGAGAACCCCTCCATCTTTAAATACCCAGACTTCTCTGCTGCCTGGGCCCTTAGCATCCCCCTGCTTGACAGGTCAGGTCCTAATCTATATCTAACTTCATTTAACTTTTGTTGTCTCCATCTACCTTTCTTTATAGTTGCAATCTGTGATTTGTACATACATTTTTCGACTTCTAAATTAACTATATAGCTATTTCTTCTTGGAAACTATAACTTATGAATGCCTCATTCAACTGTCTTATCCAATCAGAACCCAAAATATAAGCTTGTTTTACTCCATTGTTTGTAAACAATGTCAATTGAAAACAAACACGTCATAGCTTTAAAACATAGTTAGAACTATACGTGAGAGAGTGATTACATTTCTTCAGGCACATCGCTCAGCTGTTTACCAAAAAGTGGCAGTGGCCATTTTGTTGTTGTTTGAATTACAGATGGAGACTAGGGTTCAACGCTGCCATCTACCCTCCTTTAAACACTAGTCTCCATCTACCCTCCTTTAAACACTAGTCTCCCTCTACCATCCTTTAACCCTACCTTGGAATTTCTTTCCTTGTCAATGCGTTTGAGCCAATCAGTTGTGTTGTGACAAGATAGGGGGGTATACAGAAGATAGCACTATCTGGTAAAAGACTGAGTCCATATTATGCCAAGAACAGCTCAAATAAGCAAAGAGAAATGACAGTCCATCATTACTTTAAGACATGAAGGTCAGTTAATCTGGAAAATGTAAAGAACTTTTAAAGTTTCTTCAAGTGCAAAAACCATCAAGGGCTATGATGAAACTGGCTCTCATGAGGGCCGCCACAGGAATGGGAGACCCAGAGTTACCTCTGCTGCAGAGGATAAGTTCATTAGAGTTAACTGCACCTCAGAAATTGCAGCCCAAATAAATGCTTCACAGAGTTCAAGTAACAGACACATCTCAACATCACCTATTCAGAGGAGACTGTGTGAATCAGGCCTTCATGGTCGAAGTGCTGCAAAGAAACCACTACTAAAGGACACCATAAGAAGAAGAGACTTGCTTGAGCCAAGAAACACCAGCAATGGACATTAGACCGGAGGAAATTGGTCCTTTCGTCCAAATTGGAGATTTTTTGTTCCAACCGCAGTGTCTTTGTGAGACGCGGTTTGGCTGAACGGATGATCTCTGCATGTGTGGTTCCCACCGTGAAGCATGGAGGAGGAGGTGTTATGGTGTGGGGGTGCTTTGCTGGTGACACTGTCAGTGATTTATTTAGAATTCAAGGCACACTTAACCAGCATGACTAACACAGCATTCTGCAGTGATACCCCATCCCGTCTGGTTTGGGCTTAGTGAAACTATCATTTGTTTTTCAACAGGACAATGACTTAACACACCTCCATGCTGAGTAATTGCTATTTTATCAAGAAGGAGAGTGATTGAGTGCTACATCAGATGACCTGGCCTCCACAACCAAATTGAGATGTTTTGGTATGAGTTGGGCTGCAGAGTGAAGGAAAATCAGTCAATAAATGCTCAGCGTATGTGGGAACTCCTTTAAGACTGTTGGAAAAGCATTCCAGGTGAAGCTGGTTGAGAGAATGCCAAGAGTGTGCAAAGCTGTCATCAAGGCAAAGGGTGGCTATTTGCAGAATCTCAAATATAAAATATATTTTGATTTGTTTAACACTTTTTTGGTTATTACATGATTCCATATGTGTTATTTCATAGGTTTGATGTCTTCACTAATATTCAATAATGTAGAAAATAGTAAAAATAAAGAAAAACCCTTCAAATAGTAGGTGTTGTAATATATTTTTTTTACGTGAATCACATTTTTATTTGGCGTACCCCCGACGGCATTGCGCGTACCCCTGGGGGGTATAGTTTAGGAATACCTGACCTATAGTATTCACTGCTAACATAGATCATGTTTCTTCCCTAGTGGTCTTTAGAAACCTGAATAGCAACCACATATCAGCAATGATGTTCTCTGCTGGACAATATAATGTTTTTTTCATTATATCATCAATCATTGTTACATTCCTAGTGGTCTAGGGAAAATAATAATATTTTATTCAATTCTAAATGCACATTCTAATAGACAGTGATTTGATGTTCCAGGCTCGCAAACAAAGTGAGAGATGATCCACTCAAGTCTGACTTCACTATCGATCTGAAGCATGAGGTAAGATTTATATACGACCGCATTATTGTTAAGAGTTCAAATAAAATGTTATTGGTCACGTACCCATATGTAGCAGATGTTATTGCGGGTGTAGCGAAATGCTTGGTTCTACTGAAAATGCTTTTAATTAAAGAGTAATTTAAATGATTAGTTTAATATTTTGGCTACAGTTTATGATGGCATGGAGTAAAGCAGATGTTGTTATCGGATCATAATGTGTGTCACTAACCACGTTTCTATCCACAGTTTTATATGCACTTAAAGTCGTACCGTATAAAACTAATCATGACAGATCTGTTGGAAACAGGACGTTTCGGTACAATTTGATAAATGCAGACAAATAATTTTTTCATTCAACATGGTAGGATCTTTTTGTGTCTAAGATTAATTATGTGTGCAATGGTGGTGGAAACGCCTTTTTATGCGCAAATATTGAAATAATAGCATATTGAGATAAACTTGAAGTCACGCAATGATATGGTGTGCGGTCCTCCCACTACGAATCAGGAAACCATTCAGTCTATTAGGCTATAGATTAAATAAGTTATGATGAACTTCACAGGGTGGTGAAAGCGCACAGTGATCTTGATGCTCTTGCCCAAAAAATATTGAGGGTCTTATTCTGGTGACATGATGCTTGACTGCTATTTGACAAATACAAATATCCTTGCTCTTATCCATAATAATGTCATCATGTAGACTAGCCTTCCGGCACTGTATCTGAGAGCTGTTGGCTAGAGTGCAGATGCCAAGATCAGAGTATGCACATTTACTATTTAATGGAACAGTTTTTGTGACAAAACTATCGGTACAGTTGAAAATGCGATGGAAACACATTGAACTTTAGATTTGTATTCGGTACATGAAAATTTAAGTGGTAAAAGTATACTGAACAAAAATATAAACGCAGCATGCAACAATTTCAAAGATTTTACTTAGTAACAGTTCCTAAAAGGAGATCAGTCAATTGTAATAAATTAATTAGGCCCTTATCTATGGATTTCACATGACTGGGAATACAGATATGCATCTGTTCGTCACATATACCTTAAAAAAAGGTAGGGGCGTGGATCAGAAAAGCAGTCAGTATCTGGTGTGACCACCATTTCCCACATGCAGCAAGACACATTTCCTTCGCATAGAGTTGATCAGGCTGTTGTTTGTGGCCTGTTGTCAAGTATTTATTCTGGTAAGTAAGGTCACGCCAAAAACAACAGGCGAAAATAATGACTGACCCAAACAGGACACCAAACATTCCAAAAAATAACCAAACACAACCATCCACAAACAGAACAGAGAACAAACCCGCACAAACGCAGGCGGGCATAGAAGGCTTAAATAGCCCTGAAACAAACCCCAAACAAGAAACCGGTGAACATTAACCAACAGCAGCTAATAGACCGGTGACGACGACCGCCGAGCGCCGCCCGAACAGGAAGAGGAGCCACCTTCGGTGGAAGTCGTGACACCTGTGGAATGTTGTTCCACTCCTCATCAATGGCTGTGCAAAGTTGCTGCATATTCGCAGGAGCTGGAACATGCTGCTGTACACGTCGATCCAGAGCATCCCAAACATGCTCAATGGGTGACACATCTGTGGAGTATGCAGGCCATGGAAGAACTGGGACATTTTCAGCTTCCAGGAATTGTGTACAGATCCTTGTGACTTGGAGCTGTGCATTATCATGCGGAAACTTGAGGGGATGACGGCGGATGAATGGCACGACAATTGGCCTCAGGATCTTGTCACGGTATCTCTGTGTATTCAAATTTCCATTCTCTGACAACATCTCTGGTGGACATTCCTGCCGTCAGCATACCAATTGCATGCTCCCTCAAAACTTGAGACATTTGTGTTGTGTGATAAAACTGCATAGAGTGGCCTTTTTTTGTCCCCAGCACAAGATGCACCTGTGTAATGACCATGCTGTTTAATCAGCTTCTTGAAATGCCACACCTGTCAGTGTGGATGAATTATTTTGGCAAAGGAGAAATGCTCACTGACAGGGATATAAACAAATGTGTGTGCAACATTTGAGAGAAATAAGCTTTTGTGCATATGGAAGGTTTCTGGGATCTTTTATTTCAGCTCAGGAAACATGGGACCAACAATTTACATGTTGCATTTATATTTTTGTTCAATGTACATTGTGTGCACACTAAATCATCACGCCATGGTTTTTGCCTGCAACAAGTCCATTTGGTGGTAGATGCTATAATTTAAATATAACCTGGTGTCACAAACTCATTACATCCGACAATAGCCCATTAGAAGCAGTTTCCAGCTACCTCCTCCTTAAGCCCAGCTGGCTGTCACATTGTTGTCTGAGGGACATTCTGGTCTTGTAACTTAAACCTTCTTTCTTTCTCTTCTTCCTTCTTTCTTTTTTTTAAGCCTCATCTCAGAGCATCTTCCGTCCTTCATTCAGGGGAGAAATAGAATAGCACTCACTGTATGACTTTCTCTCTCCCTCCCACTCTCTCACTCCTTCTCTCGGCTGGGTTTTTCTTCCAACTGTCTGGACTCACATTGCCTGTCACATTTCTCTGCCTCATGGATACAGCCTCAGATATGAAAGACAGGGAATAACACTTTACAATAAGGATATATTAACATTAGTTAATGCATTAGTTAAGCAGAATAAATAATTAATTTATATATCTTCAAAGTATTAATTATTTGTATATATGTTTACTAAGCCATCAAAAATGCATGAATAAATGATTTATAAAGCTGATATTTCATGTTAGTTAATATATAACCTTAAGTCCCAGCATCTAAACTATTCATTTATAAAATGGTCTGTTGGGACAGTTTCATGTTAGTAAAGGCTTAATTAATATTAACAGTATGTTAGTTTTTTTATTCATACATTATTTGTAGTTATGCTAGTTCATGTTATTGAGAGATATCTTTATTCTTGTTTAAAAATAGCTTTTGTGTGCTATATGTATAATTTCTTAATTTTAATTAGCTATGTTTCTTTGAGACTTATTGTAAAGTTGGTACAAATCACACATTTACCATTGACTAAATAATCTGCCATGACAACTTGTTAAGCATTAGTGAACTAATGTTAGCGGAAACTAACGCACTTTTGTACATCGCACTATTCCGTACAATTTACCTTATTTTAGCGCCCAGAAAACGTAATACTTTTAGGTCAACTGTAATATGAATACCATGGTAAAGCACAATTTCTCCCCTTTTCAGCAAAATCAAAGACGAGACCTTCATGCTGCCCGTCTCTGCATGATTGAAGGAGGCAATGAGCTCCGTCGGGTCTTTTTAAAAATGGCGGGTGGGGAAGTGAGGAAAAAGCTTTTTTTTTACCCGATCTATCCAATTTATCACCTCTAAAATGTAAATAAAACACTATAAAGAATGTATATAATGTGTCATTACATACCTATTTGAAGGTTTGTGTCGAATTTAAATCAGATTTTTAGGGTGGCGCTAAAGTTATCTTCAGAAGTAAACAACAGCTTTTGAGAGTCATGATGCCGCAAAAAATGAATGCATTCAGTTGTACAATTGATTAGGTATCCCCCTTACCCTGTCCCTTTCTTGTTTTTAAACTGCGAGAGAAGCGCTACACCCGGTGGAAAGAGGCTGTCTGACACAGAATGAGTTGCATAATGTGTGCAGTACGTTACGTCATGGCACGTCACAATTTAACGTACAGTGTCAGAGGGGTCCGTTTTTTTTCAACTTTTCAGCAATTACTATCGGGCTATTACCATGTCAATTAACGCTTGTATAGCAATGTAGTTAACACCCCAGATTGTGATACCAACACAGTCGCTACAGTGGGGTTAGTCACCATTACTCCATGAAAATAAAACAATTCAGAGTACGTCATTTATCTTTAATTTCAAAAACAGAATTGGTATCAAGCTTAGCTAACTTTAGCTTTCTAGAAAGGCTAGCCTTCCTAAACAGTAGCTAGCTAACAGCAGATAATGACTTGGTATAAATGTTGGCATTGAGCTTGAAAGACACTTTTATTTTGGTAGCTAAATGTTTGCTCTTGTTTGCTCTTGTTGTAAGCCATGCTCAAGGTCCTAAATAAATTTCATAACCGCAATCGACAAGAGACATTACTGTGCAGCCGTATTCATCGACCTGGCCAAGGCTTTTGACTTTGTCATTCACCACATTCTTATTAGCAGACCCAACTGCCTCTCATTTGAGAAACCAAGGCTGGTTTACCAACTACTTCTCTGATAGAGTTCAGTGTGTGAAATTGGAGGGCATGTTGTCCGGACCTCTGGCAGTCTCTATGGGGGTACCACAGGGTTCAATTCTTGGGCCGACTCTTTTCTCTGTATACATCAATGATGTCGCTCTTGCTGCTGGTGATTCTCTGATCCACCTCTACGCAGACGACACCATTCTGTATACTTCTGGCCCTTCGTTGGCCCTGTGTTAACTAACCTCCAGACGAGCTTCAATGCCATACAACTCTCCATCCATGGCCTCCAATTGCTCTTAAATGCAAGTGAAACTAAAATATGACTTAAAATATGTGGACAACTACAAATACCCAGGTGTCTGGTTAGACTGTAAACTCTCCTTCCAGACTCACATTAAGCATCTCCAATCCCAAATTAAATCAAGAATCGGCTTCCTATTTCTCAACAAAGCATCCTTCACTCATGCTGCCAAACATACCCTAGTAAAACTGACCATCGTACCGATCCTCGACTTTGGCGATGTCATTTACAAAATAGCCTCCAACACCCTACGCTTGTCGTCCCCTTTTACCATAGTTTGTATAGTTTGTACATCTCAGTAGAAATCACATTTGTTTAAACAAGTCAGCCATATCAGCTATGTTTTTTTAAAAGGCAGTAAATGAGGCTGAATGAACTGTTTCACTGCTAGACAACTGCTCCCCCAGCCGCGGCTCGAGCCCTGCTTCGCACCCCAGCCCGACCGACCCAGCCCTTAGAGCCAATCCTTATCCCGAAGTTACGGATCTGACTTGCCGACTTCCCTTACATACATTGTTCTATTGTTCTCTTGGGGCGAACCCATTCCAGGGCGCCCTGCCCTTCACAAAGAAAAGAGAACTCTCCCCAAGACCACCACAGGAATGGAAGACCCAGAGTTACCTATGCTGCAGAGGATAAGTTCATTAGTTGCCAGCCTCAAAAATTGCAGCCCAAATAAATGCTTCACAGAGTTTAAGTAACAGACACATCTCAACATCAAATGTTTTTAGAGGAGACTGCGTGAATCAGGCCTTCATGGTCGAATTGCTGCAAATAAACCACTACTAAAGGACACACATAAGAAGAAGCGACTTGCTTCATGACTACCACATCATTCTGCAGCGATATGCCAACCCATCATTTGTTTTTCAACAGGACAGTGACCCAAAACACACCTCCAGGCTGTGTGAGGGCTATTTGACAAAGGAGTGATGGAGTGCTGCATCAGATGACCTGGCCTCCACAATCACCTGACCTCAACCCAATTGAGATGGTTTGGGATGAGTTGAGTGAAGGAAAAGCAGCCAACAAGTGCTCAGCAAATGTGGGAACTCCTTGAAGACTGTTGAAAATAATTCCAAATGAAGCTGGTTGAGAGAATGACAAGTGTGCAATGTGTGTTATATCATAGTGTTTAAATAATGAAAAAACCATAGAATGAGGAGGTGTATCCAAACTTTTGACTGGTTCTCTACGTCTAGAACTAAATATGTAATTTCATTATAGGTTGCCATTTTTCTCTTATTCCAAGCTTTATCTAAAAATTCAGCAAATGTGAATATAAGAATGGACAAAAATACATTTCACTTTTTCTTCATCACTCAGCCACAAAATGTCATGGTATACCTGGCTTTTCACTCATGTAAATCGTGGTAAAAAAAAAGTGCAATAGAGTATTGAGTGAATTTCATTCTCTACCTCTTCAAGGTAACAGTAGTTACAAAGTCTCTCCTCTTCCATTTCATCAGAATACCGTCCTGTTTCAATACACAGGGGCAATAATCCTTTATCTTACCTGTGCACATAGGGATCTCCTGCTAGTTAGTAGGCTGTACATAGCATATCCCTCACACATGAAATAGTTCTTAATCAAATAAAAGATTCTCAATTTAGGTTAATGATTAATGTCCTCCACCCATTCCTTTTCATATGACATCTTCAGTTGTTTTTTTAATATTGTTTATGTCTCCCTTAATTTAGTTTTCGTACAGATGTTTAAAGTCAGACTGTTGGAAAAGGTCAGATATTTCAGAATCCCACGCCACGTATGGAGAGATCCCATTAAAAAACTTTTGCTGGCAACTGGCGTATCCAACAGTCAATTCCAAAAGTCTCACCATGCACGCCTTCCATCTCACCTCACAGGGTTCCCAACCCATGTCCCCAGTTATTGCCATCTCACCTCACAGGGTTCCCAACCCATGTCCCCAGTTGTTATTGCCATCTCACCTCACGGGGTTCCCAACCCATGTCCCCAGTTATTGCCATCTCACCTCACAGGGTTCCCAACCCATGTCCCCAGTTATTGCCATCTCACCTCACAGGGTTCCCAACCCATGTCCCCAGTTATTGCCATCTCACCTCACAGGGTTCCCAACCCATGTCCCCAGTTATTGCCATCTCACCTCACGGGGTTCCCAACCCATGTCCCCAGTTATTGCCATCTCACCTCACGGGGTTCCCAACCCATGTCCCCAGTTATTGCCATCTCACCTCACGGGGTTCCCAACCCATGTCCCCAGTTATTGCCATCTCACCTCACGGGGTTCCCAATCCATGTCCCCAGTTATTGCCATCTCACCTCACGGGGTTCCCAACCCATGTCCCCAGTTATTGCCATCTCACCTCACGGGGTTCCCAACCCATGTCCCCTGTTATTGCCATCTCACCTCACGGGGTTCCCAACCCATGTCCCCAGTTATTGCCATCTCACCTCACGGGGTTCCCAACCCATGTCCCCAGTTATTGCCATCTCACCTCACGGGGTTCCCAACCCATGTCCCCAGTTATTGCCATCTCACCTCACGGGGTTCCCAACCCATGTCCCCTGTTATTGCCATCTCACCTCACGGGGTTCCCAACCCATGTCCCCAGTTATTGCCTTTTCACCTCACAGGGTTCCCAACCCATGTCCCCAGGTATTGCCAGTATAGGCGCAAACTTGTGGACAAAAAAAAAAACATTTTAATGGCTGAGCTCTTTAATAACCACTTCATTAAGTCAAGATTCCTATTTGACTCAGCAATGCCTCTTTGCCCGTCCAAAGCTTAATCTCCCAGCCCTTCTAATGCCACTAGGCCTAGTGCCGTTCCATCTTTTCCCCCAGCTTTTCCCTGCAAGCGGTCACTGAGTCTGAGGTGCTAAAAGAGCTCCTTAAACTTGACCCTAAAAAAACATCTGGTCAGATGGTTTAGATCCTTCCTTCTTTAATGTTGCAGCCCCTATCATCGCTAAGCCTATCCCTCAATTTTTTAACCTGTCTCTTCTCCCTGGGGATGTTCCCAATGCTTGGAAGGCAGCCTTTATTTAAAGGGCGAGATCAAGCTGATCCTAACTGTTATAGGCCAATTTCTATCCTGCCCTGCCGGAAAAACTTGTCAATAATCACCTGACTGTCTGTCTTGATGTCTACAGTGTTCTCTCTGGTATGCAATCTGGTTTCTGCTCAGGTTATGGATGTGTCACTGCAACCTTAATGATATCGCCACTGCCCTTGACTCTAAGAAATGTTGTGCTGCTATTTTTTTAGACATACTCTCAGCACAGATCGAAGCTGCAGGCTAAGGTTAAATCTAGACTATGCTAGGTTACGGAGATGTAATTTATAGATCACCAGTAGGACACATCACTGCACTCTATAATCCCCAGTAAACTAGCCATCTTTGTGTACCCAGCGCAAGACCCACTGGTTGATGCTTATTTATAAAACCCTCTTAGGCCTCACTCCCCCCTATCTGAGATACCTACTGCAGCCCTCACCTTCCACATACAACATCCGTTCTGCCAGTCACATTCTGTTAAAGGTCCCCAAAGCGCACACAAAACCTCTAATTATATTCGCTGACACCCTGCAGTTACATTTTGGCACCAGTAGACTAGCTACTTAGCTATGTAAACCACACCTCTCTGCGAACACGCCTTCTGTGATGTTGGTTACAATGTGGTACTAATTTAAATTAGGTAAGAGAATAAGATATTACCACTGGTGTATTAAAATTAGAGATTTTGTGATGTCACAAAATTCCTTTTAATAATCCCACCTGAATCCAAGTGTTTGACATGGGGGAGGCGACCAGTAACTTTATGATCAAACTTTATCAATGTAGAAGCAAAACATGATTTTGGCTGTGCAGGACCTTTTAATTCATCTCAATTTACAGAACTGTATTGTGGCATTTCATGGCTTCCTGTTTCACTGGGGGATAAAAAAAAAGAGGTAACACGTATGTAGAATCCAAAGAACTCACAAATGAAAAGAGACAAATGGCTGTTGACTTTCATAAATCAGGCAATGAGGACATGAAAACAACTGAAAAAACAAATATACCACCTACCACTATTTGGGTTTGAAGTAGTTTAAAACCACTGGAACAGTGGTACACTTGCCTGGTAGAGAACACATCTTGTCCCCACGCACAGTGAAGAAGATTGGGGGGGGGGGTGCAAAGAAGGATGCATGTGCGGAAAATAACCTAATACATACTGTAAAATATGGTGGTTGATCTTTGATGTTATTGGGGCTGTTTTGCTTCCACTGGTCCTGGGGCCCTTTTTTAAGGTTAACGACCTCATGAACTCTAGTAGTAGTAGAACATTTTAGCCAAAAACCTGGTTGCCTCTGTCAGGAGGCTGAAACTTGGTCGCAAATGAAACTTCCATTAAGACAATGACCCCAGGCACACATCAAAATCCACAAAGAAATGGGTAATTGACCACAAAATCTACATTTTGGACAGTCTCTGGACTTGAACACCATTAAAAACCTGTGGTTTGAATTGCGGAGGGCAGTCCATAAACGCAGACCGAAGGATATCAAGGATCAGGAAGGTTTCTGTATAGAGCAATAGTGTGTTCTTACAATCTCATAAAACATTATAGAATAAGGCTAAGTGCCATTATCCTCACAACTGGAGGGTGCACAAAGTATTGAACACAAGGGTGCAAATAATTTTGACATCTTTTAAAAAATATATATTTCTTGTTAAACAAAATATTTTGTTGTATTAGTATTTTATACAGTCATTTCCAATGTGACCGTAAAGCCTTCTGCATGCTTCGGTATGGCTGGCGTCTCACATACCACCTTTGCATGAAAAACAAGAAAAAGCTGCAATAGTACTGTTTGTCCACCTTGAGACGCCGTAGCCACTTCCTCAAAATAGTCAACTTAGATTAATTCTGACTCAAGAAATCTGTCATAATTTTGACATTTTGTCGAGAAGATCTTAGTCGCGCAATTTTACATTAAGACGTTTGGTGGAGTATTTTTCAAGTGAATTGTTTTTGCATGAAACATTTGTCTCTCGTTGAATGACAACAAACACATCATTGAAGAATCCCTACTGTTGACCAATCACCGATGAAGGGGCGTCGACTTCAGCTACCGACTTTGGCTTGCTTCTAGAAGAAAATGTGTTTGCATGAGCAGCTGAAAAAAACAGTAACAGTATCTTCCCATGTTGTTGCAGGTAGCTCTGTATATCTGGGAGAATGGCCAAGGGCCTCGTCTGACGGCAGTCCCAGAGCTGTGTACTGAGCCAGAACACTCTCCCACTGCCCAACACTGTGCTACCACGCTCAGGAGACCTGCTCCTCTGTGTGTAGGTACCAAGTTGTGCATACTGTACATCACAGGTCTATTCTTCACCATAGATCTAGGTCGAAATAATAGTACTTTTTTTGTTTCAGCTTACTTACTTGGTGCACTTGATTGGGGTTTAAATGGAATTGCACCAATGGAATAGTCCCAAAAGTGCCAACCCCACCCACTAAATCCAAGTATTTTGGGGGGAAAGGATACATGCTTTGGACCCAAGTCTGCTCCACCCCCCAGGAACAATGATTGTGTCAGTCTTCATGCATGCAAACTATCAGAAAGTTGGAGAGGAATCTCAGGATGACCTTATTGCTCAAATCTTTTTTCTCCCTCAAGCGATATTTTAAACAACCGTCAAATCCTCTTCCAGTACTTTACATTCCTGGGTGAGACACTCTTCAGCAGGCTACAGCCTCTATACTGGAATTCCGTCTCACATCGGCGGGCAGCTGCAACCCTCGAGCCGTGTTGGTGTCATACCTTTTCTCCAGCCCCACAGCAGTACACCTGATGAATCCAATTGTGGGCTGAAATAAAAAGTAGTTATTAGTTCATTTGAATCAGGTGTGGAGTGTTGAGCTGAAAAATGTGATGCCAGCAACATGGCCAATGAGGACCGCCGCTGC
Organism: Oncorhynchus mykiss; assembly: GCF_057628025.1. Taxonomy (NCBI): domain Eukaryota; kingdom Metazoa; phylum Chordata; class Actinopteri; order Salmoniformes; family Salmonidae; genus Oncorhynchus; species Oncorhynchus mykiss. Next base: position 45,401,512 of record NC_143036.1, read on the forward strand.
CCACCCAACACAAACCACTGTGTTGAGCTGAAAAATGTGATGCCAGCAACATGGCCATTGAGGACCGCTGCTGCCCACCCAACACAAACCACTGTGTTGAGCTGAAAAATGTGATGCCAACATGGCCATTGAGGACCGCCGCTGCCCACCCAACACAAACCACTGTGTTGAGCTGAAAAATGTGATGCCAACATGGCCATTGAGGACCGCCGCTGCCCACCCAACACAAACCACTGTGTTGAGCTGAAAAATGTGATGCCAACATGGCCATTGAGGACCGCCGCTGCCCACCCAACACAAACCACTGTGTTGAGCTGAAAAATGTGATGCCAACATGGCCATTGAGGACCGCCGCTGCCCACCCAACACAAACCACTGTGTTGAGCTCTGGCCTATTAGTTTGCGCTCAGATGCGCTTAATATATTCCCTCTGTTCTTGATGCCTTTCAGTGTGTCTGCCTTGTACCCCTGGAAGTGTTGCCTTTCTTCAGCCTGGTCTGAATATTCCATAAAGTGCTCAGAGAGAACAAGGTGCCCTCTCTCCTTTTACTCTTTCTCCTCTCTCATTCCACTTAGGGAGAGAGATCCAGGGCTATCCTAGCTCTCTCCTTTTAGTCTTTCTTCTACCCTTCCTCCCTCCTACCATTCCTCTAACTTTAATACATTGAAATGACATTTTAGTCATTTAGCAGACACTCTTAACCAGAGTGAGTGCTCAAAAAAAAAAGTGATCCATTTTAATTTGGAAGAGTCAGCTTTTTAAACCAACATGGCTCAGTTTAAATTGTTTTTACATTGTAGTAAAGCAAAATCTAATTTGATATGTGTTTTGACATAAAATTACTAAATTATGTAGCAATTCATGTTTTTTCCCATTAAAATGCGATTTGATTAAAGTTAATTCCAGAGTGCATACATTTTCGTACTCCCTCCAAACCCTTTCTCCCCCTCTTATCTATGACTATGCTGGCTCTCTCCTTTTAGTCCCCCTCCTACCCTTCCTCCCTCCTACCCTTTCTCCCCCTCTGATATATGACAATGCTGGCTGGCTCTCTCATTTTCGTCTCCCTCCTACCCTTCCTCCCTCCTACCCTTCCTCCCTCCTTCTCTTTCTCCCCCTCTGATATATGACTTTGCTGGCTCTCTCCATTTAGTCTCCCTCCTACCCTTTTTTCCCCCTTCTACCCTTTCTCCCTTGCTGATCTATGACTATGCTGGTTAACTCCTTTTAGTTGCCCTCCTACCCTTCCTCCCCCCCTGATCTATGACTATGCTGGCTCTCTCCTTTTAGTCTCCTTCCTACCCTTCCTCCCTCCTACCCTTCCTCCCCCCCTGATCTATGACTATGTTGGTTCTCTCCTTTTATTCCCCCTCCTACCCGTCCTCCCTCCTTCTCTTTCTCCCCCTCTGATCTATGATTATGCTGGTTCTCTCCTTTTAGTCTTCCTCCTACCCTTTCTCCCCATCTGATCTATGACAATGCTGGCTGGCTCTCTCCTTTTAGTCTCCCTCCTACCCTTTCTCCCCTGCTGATCTATGACTATGCTGGCACTCTCATTTTCGTCTCCCTCCTACCCTTTCTCCCTCCTTCTCTTTCTTCCCCCTCTGATATATGACTTTGCTGGCTCTCTCCATTTAGTCTCCCTCCTACCCTTCCTTTCTCCCCATCTGATCTATGACTATTCTGGCTGGCTCTCTCCTTTTATTCCCCCTCCTACCCTTCCTCCCCATCTGATCTATGACTATGCTGGCTCTCTCCATTTAGTCTCCTTCCTACCCTTCCTTTCTCCCCATCTGATCTATGACTATTCTGGCTGGCTCTCTCATTTTAGTCTCCCTCCTACCCTTCCTCTCTCCTACCCTTTCTCCCCATCTGATCTATGACTATTCTGGCTGGCTCTCTCCTTTTAGTCTCCCTCCATCCCTTCCTCCCTCCTTCTCTTTCTCCCCCTCTGATCTATGACTGTGCTGGTTATCTCCTTTTAGTCTCCCTCCAACCCTTCGTCCCCCTTCTCTTTCTCCCCCTCTGATCCATGTCTATGCTGGCTTTCTCCTTTTAGTCTCCCTCCTAACCTTTCTCCCTCCTACCCTTTCTCCCCATCTGATCTATGACTATGCTTGCTCTCTCCATTTACTCTCCCTCCTACCCTTTCTCCCCATCTGATCTATGACTATGCTGGCTCTCTCCTTTTAGTCTCCCTCCTACCCTTCCTCCCTCCTACCTTTTCTCGACATCTTCCCACTAACCTGGCCAGAGCTCTAATATGCCGAGAAGACAGAGATAACTCATAGGTTTGCATACCAAATTGCACCCTATTCCCTTTATAGTATACTACTTTGGGCCAATTTGACTACTTTTGGCCAATTTCCTACTGGCCCTTGTGAAACGTAGGGTACTACATAGGGAATAGGGTGCCATTTGAGACACAGGCAGAAAGCCTTGAGCCTCACAGAGAGGCAGAGGACAGACTATAAGCAGGGTGTATGGCCTCCCTCTGGCATCAGCCTGAGAGCCACAAACAGACATGTAGTAGACCTGATCACTTAAATTAACATGGTCAATTTACATTTCACTCTCAAATAATAACCTAATAATACCGCATGTGTCATCTGGAGGAACTTGTCCAGATTCACAAGGTCTCTTCAACACGGGCAGGGAATTTGAAAAAGTTAGTGGTGCTTCAACAATGATAACAGCTCCCCTCTTGGGATGTATGTTCCATAACTAGGGCCCAGTGTTATTCCTGATCATGTGACCTGCCCAGGAAAAACTCTGGGCCCTAAAATATATGTCTAATTCTTATATTCCTGCTTTTCTTACAGGGGGAGCCTGTAAAGAAGGAAGACATCTTTGTTGCTGTGAAAACTTGCAAGAAGTTTCATAGCGAGAGAGGTGAGTCAGACATTTGAAGCTCACCTGAAGCTCTGAGGTGGTTAAACTCAGACAGGGTCCATAATGTCAACATTTGCTCTATTCTTCTAAGGGATGGAAGGCATATTTAGCCTTTGAGATGTGTGCCTGGTAAAGTACTGACTCTGTGGTGGCCTGGTTTAACTCTCAGCACAAGATGTCAGTCACAAACTTGCTTTGTCACGGCGTAGAGGTGGATTGGTACCCCCCCCCCCCCCCCCCCCCGACAGCCTGACTGTTATGTAGCTTTCATAGCAACGCTGGGTCAGAAGTACCAGGAATCCATTAAAACTTAATGAGACGGATAACATTTTGCCGTTAGAATTTCGGAACCATCTGGAAAATTCTACATAAGCTCCAGCTGACATGTCGGTCACAGCTACTTGCTCTGATTATAATTACAGTCATCCTCAACTAACACACAGACATAACTAAAAGGGACATTAGATGTATTTATGGCATGAGGGTTGAATGTGAAAAAATAGTATTTTGTAATTGACTATTTTTCCCCCTCAGTTGCCTCCAGTCCTTTAATGCTTTTGACTCTCTCTGTGTTTTTATTTTATTTTTACAGGTCCCAATTATTTTACATTGAACAAGAAAAAAACTTCAAAAACATCTATTGAAATGTTTATTTCAAAAAGTTCTGTAAAAGACTAAATGTGTTTAACATTCATTATTAATAATTGCTGCACGTTTTCTGTGTACCGAAGCCTGATTCTACTTACTATTGTATTGTGAAAGTGTTGAGCTGTATTGTTTTACCTGTCGCCCTGTTGTCCTGCCCCAGTCCCAGTGGTGAAGAAGACGTGGGAGAGAGAGGCATCTCTGTTGGAGTATTACAGTGACCACACTGACCCCTCCATACCTACCATTGACCTAGGAGTCCCCAACACAGAGAGAGGTGAGTTAGTCCAGGGCATCTCAGAGTAGGAGTGCCAGTCTAGGATCCGTTTAGCCTTTTAGATCATAATTATTAAGATTACATGGACATGTCTGACAAACCTTTATTTGGGAGTGTCCCTTTAACTCTGGCAGATGGCGAGTCTGATACGACAGGTACAGCAAGGTACGTTATACCAGTCTACCAAAGCACGGCACGTTGTATTGTGGTGTTATTTAAACAAGAATAATTTGGCTTCCTGTCTGATCCTGCTATCATAACATTTGGGAAGAAACAAAGGGCTGTGGGGCTCTTTTTTTCCACTCCTTATGAGGTTGTTAATTGAGTGTCTTGTTTGTGACTGAGATACGGAATCTGCACATTTACTAAAACTTCAGCTCTCATCTCTTCCACGGTTCTCAATGTCAAACGACAAAGACCAGATTGTTTGTTTTTTCATGATTGCAACATGGGTCATTTTAATTCAGGATTTCGTTTTATCAGGTGGAAATGGCCACATTTTAGGATAGTTTAGGAATTAATATGGAAACCTCAGATTCAACCAGTACCACTGCTCTGGGAGTAAATTACCATCCATTGACTTGAGTTTGATAGAAGAGGTCAAAGTAAGCTTTGAATAGGGTTGTGAGCTTTTAACCTTGCTCTATTCTGATTCTTATCTTATCTTAATTATGACAATTTCACATATCAATGGGGAAGGGAATGGTGTGTAATGGAATGCTTGTGCTGTAATTTTCTGTAAATGAGTGTATCTGGACGCCAACACTCTGTATTTCACACACTATCCCACAGAGCCGAGGCTGTGTAATCACCCTAATTATCATTATTCAACGCCACACTAAAACGAAAATCTAAAAACTTGGTAGGCCTTAGCTCTGCATGGAAAGCTCGTTCACCACTCTGTCATCGTCCCAAATGGCATCCTATTCCCTACATAGAGTACTACTTTTGACCAGACACCTATTTTATTTGTGTCCACATTCAAATGGTTAAAGTTGATTGTGATATGATTAAGATAAAAATAATCTATATTTGGGTGTGATGCTGGCCTTAAAATGGTAGCACCCTATTTGAACTTTGATGTAATTTGACCCAATATTATGGCATTAGGATGAGCAATTTTATGCTGATTTGTATCAAATTACATTTAAAACAGTTGAGATTTAATTGTAAAATTACTTTGTATGAGTCTCATTTATGGTTTTGCAGAAGGATTTTTGTCTAATGTCTCCATCTCATTATTGGTTTCTCTGATTTTAACAACAGAAGTAGTGCCACCATTATCTACAGTTATTTCTTTAATTTTTTTAAACCTTTTATTTAACAAGGCAAGTCAGTTAAGACCAAATTCTTATTTACAATGACGCCCTACCCCGGCCAAACCCTAACCCGGACGACTCTGGGGCAATTGTACGCCGCCCTATGGGACTCCCAATCACGGCCGGTTGTGATACAACCTGGAATCGAACCAGGGTCTATAGTGACGCCTCTAGCACTGAGATGCTGCTCCACTCGGGAGCCCTACAGTGAGTCTGTCTACGATTACATCAATGCTAGAATTTTTATCATTTTGGTATCTAGTATTGTAATACTTAACCTGGTATCGGTATCCAGTGCAGGCTCCAGGCATAAGCGACATAAATGGTTGCTTAGGGACTGTTAGACATTTTCAGAACCGGGACCCGGACAAAAATGTGGGAGGGTCATTATTTTTCAATTTTTATCTAGTCTAGGGGAAAGTCATGAAATTTGTAATCGATTAAGAAAAATATTCCAAATTAGCTCAATAATATCGACAGAAACATGGCAAACGTTGTTTATAATCAATCCTCAAGGTGTTTTTCAAATATCTATTCGATAATATATCCGTCGGGACAATTCGTTTTTCAGTAGGACCGATTGGAGTAATGGCTACCTCTGTATTTTACGCGATAGTCACCCTGGGAGCCATCAGGAGACCATTTACGCAATGTAGCCGCCTACGGCTATTCTTCAACATAAATGCATAAAACTACGTCACAATGCTGTAGACACCTTGGGGAATACGTAGAAAGCTTAAGCTGGTTGATAGCACATTCACAGCTCAATAGGGACTCATTGGAACGCAGCGCTTTCAAAATATGGGGCACTTCCGGATTGGATTTTTCTCAGGCTTTCGCCTGCAACATCAGTTCTGTTATACTCACAGACAATATCTTTACAGTTTTGGAATTGTTAGTGTTTTCTATCCAAAGCTGTCAATTATATGCATATTCTAGCATCTTTTCCTGACAAAATATCCAGTTTAAAACGGGAACGTTTTTTTCCAAAAATGAAAATACTGCCCCTAGAGTCGCAACAGGTTAAATTTCTACATTGCCAGATGCTACCGCTCATCCCTGATTCTCTGCTGGATGTGCAATATCAGGTGCACCTGTGGTTTCAATCAAATTATCTATAATAAAAATCCTACTATGTGATTTTATGGAGGAAAAAAAATCTAATTTTGTCTGTCATAGTTGAAGTGTGCCTATGATGAAAATTACAGGCCTCATCTTTTTAAGTGGGAGAACTTGCACAATTGGTGGCTGACTAAATACTTTTTTGCCCCACTGTACCTTAAAAAAATAAGTTGGGGGCGTGGATCAGAAAAACAGTCAGTATCTATTGTGACCACCATTTGCCTCATGTAGCACGACACATCTCCTTCACATAGAGTTTATCAGTGTGTTAATTGTGGCCTGTGGAATGTTGCCCCACTCCACTTCGATGGCTGTGCAAAGTTGCTGGATATTGGCAGGAACTGGAACACACTGTCGTACACATCGATCCAGAGCATCCCAAACATGCTCAATGGGTGACATGTCTGGTGAGCATGCAGGCCATGGAAGAACTAGGACATTTTCAGCTTCCAGGAATTGTGTACAGATCCTTATGACATAGGGCTGTGCATTATCATGCTGAAACATGAGATGATGGTGGCAGATGAATGGCACGACAATTGGACTCAGGATCTCATCACGGTATCTCTGTGTTTTCAAATTCACATCGATAAAATGCAATGGTTTTTATTGTCTGTAGCTTATGCCTGCCCCACCATAACCCCACTGCCACCATTGGGCACTCTATTCACAACGTTGACATCAGCAGACCGCTCACCCACACGACGGCATTTGCCATCTGCCTGGTACAGTTGAAACCGGGATTCATCTGTGAAGAGCACACTTCTCCAGCGTGCCAGTGGCCATCGAAGTTAAGCATTTGCCCACTGAAGTCAGTTAAGACACAAAAATGCAGTCAGATCTAGACCTTGGTGAGGATGATAAACACAATGTGCTTCCCTGAAACGGTTTCTGACAGTTTGTGCAGAATTTATCAGCTTTCCGGGTGGCTGGTCTGAGACGATCCCGCAAGTGAAGAAGCCCGGCTCTGCGATTATGAGGCTGGTTGGGCGTACTTCCAAATTCTCTAAAACGATGTTGGAGGTGGCTTATGGTAGAGCATTGAACATTCAATTATCTGGCACCAGCTCTGGTGGATATTGCTGCAGTTGGCATGCCAATTGCACACTCCCTCAAAACTTGAGACATCTGTGGTGTTGTGTGACAAAGCTGCACATTTTAGAGTGGCCTTTTATTGTCCCCAGCACAAGGTGTGCAATGATCATGCCGTTTAATCAGCTTCTTGACACGCCACACCTGTCAGGTTGATGTATTATCTTGGCAAAGGAGAAATGCTCACTAACAGGGATGTGCACAAAATTAGAGAAATAAGCTTTTTCTGGGATCGTTTATTTCAGCTCATGAAACATTGGACCAACAATTTACATGTTTCTTTTATATTTTTTGTTCAGTGTACAAAGGAGATCTTTCACCCTACCCTTGTCCTCTGCGTTCTGAGAACACACAACCTTCTGGCCCGCAGCCCTACGCTAAAAAAATTGCTACGTTGCCATGTAATGCTTGTAAGACAAATAACAGTTTCTAAAAGTGCATATCTAAGGCTCTGGTCTGTCCTAGGAGTTATGGTGTTCTCTGCTATCCACTATATGTTTTAATTATTATTGTTGGTGTAGGGCAGGGTCACTTGTTTGTTTTTTTCAAGCGTGCAGGGAGGGTCAGGTAAAAAATAAAATATATAATTATTGAAGGGAAGGCCATCCATTTTTATTTAAAAGAGATCCAATTTCCTCCAGGTATCCCTCATTATAAATATTTGTATTACATTTTTTAGAACTCAGGGTCTCAACTTAAAGTTGAATAGTAGAATAGACAAGGTTGTTCTCATTATGTCAGTCACTGACAGTCAGTCAATGAATTTACTGAGAAAAATGTCAGCTAATAATTTTTGGGTGGTAAGTTAGTCTAGCCAGGTATCTAGTAATCATTGGCTGAATACCAACCGAGCATGCAGAGCAGGTGCCCAGGGGCCCCCATTGATTTTGTCAGTCACTCTCACTCCGATTTCATTAACATGACATACGTTTTGGCAAAATGTGTAGAATTGCAGGAAATTAACTTTAAAACTGCAAAGATGTATCATCACCCCATGGCAATATGTGTAATATTGCAGAAAGCTTCATTTAAAGGACCTACATATCATATTGTTGCATTGTAATTTCAGAAAATGTCCGAATCAGGTAACGCACAGAGCCACTCAAATTGATTGGAGTCACAAAAATTGACTGGGCATGAGACGCACACAAACCGATTGTGACACAATCCTGGTGGGACCAACGGAGCAACGGAAGGCACCAATACATCCTGGTTATTCTGGATTATGCCACCAGGTACCCGGAAGCCATTCCCCTGCGCACCATGGCCACCAAGGGAATCGCACATGAGTTAGTCATGCTGTTCTCCCGAGTAGGCATCCCCAATGAGATAAACCGACCAGGGATCCCCGTTCATGTCACGAATCATGAAGAATCTATGCAAAGTAATGAAAATAACCCAGTTGCGCACCACTGTCACAGACCAATATTTTTTATATATTTGCAAAAATGTGTGTAGATTGATGAAAATGTTTTATTCAACTTATTTTAGAATAAGGCTGTAACTTTAACAAAATGTGGAAAAACGGAAGGGGTCTGAATACTTTCCGAATGCACTGTATATCCATCCCACAGTCAACCCTAAATTGTGATCGACCTGCACAATTATTTTCCTCAATTGTGCATTGATGTCAATGGTTCTAGTTCTAGATCTCAAATTCTAGTTTTAGTTCTCAAATTAAGATTCAGCCCTTTAATGCAATCTTGCGTCATACAGAAAAATAAACGGTACTTTGTGTGTGTTGTTCTACAGGTCATTGTGGGAAGACGTTTGCCATCTTGGAGAGGTATATCAGCGATGCGGTGCCAAAGACGAGTTGGCTGCTGGTGGTGGATGATGACACACTCATCAGGTAAAGCTGTCAGTATATACACACACACACACACACACACGTGTACACACACACACAGACAGACACTAAGGCCGATGGTGTGTCTGAGTGATAGTTCCTCCAAAATGTGTGTCTTCACTTATGCCAAAACCCCTGATGCAGTGAAAAACTGTCAAATAAAAAAAACGTAAGAACTCTTCAAGACTGCCTCCTGAGGGCACAGTCGGCAAACTGATTATTTTTTATTTAGTGTGGAAGTTAAGTTACCAGATGTAGAGAGCAGCGGAGTCAAAATTTAAGTGGGGGGTTTTGATGAGGAATATCCTACCTGTTGTACCAGTGTGTGTGTATTGTGTGATGAGAGAGAATATATGTGTGTGTGTGCATGCGTGAATGGTGCATGCATGCACACGTGTTTGTTTGTACATGCATGTGTACCTGATGAGTGTGAGTGTATGCCCTCCCCAGCCTGCCCAGACTGCAGATGCTGTTGAGCTGTTACAACCCCTCTGAACCGGTGTGTCTAGGGGAGAGGTACGGCTACGGGCTGGGCCAGGGAGGCTACAGCTACATCACCGGAGGAGGGGGGTGAGTCACTTACAGCTTCTACATCCCAAATGGCACCCTATTCCCTACATAGTGCAGTACTTTTGATGGCCCTGGTTAAAAATGCTGTATTAATCCTCTGTAGGGAATAGGGTGCCTTTTGGGACTCAGCTAACATCTCTGACACAGACATTTTGGATGCAGAATTTTATGTTAATTGAAACAGAACCCATCTTTATAGAGCAGTGGTTTTCAACTACGATCCTCGAGGACCCCCAACTCGAGGTTTTCATGATTCCAACAGACCCGAAATTCCGAGGCCCGCCCAGGGACCCGAGCGGTTCCAAGTCCTAAATTCTTACTTTTGTCTCGGATCTGGGTCAGATCTGATGTAACTGTCACATGTCTCGTGTATGTGCAACTAAAATAGATTTGCTGACTGGGCCTGATTGGACCTGTCCTCTGATAATTGAATATGTCTGATGTGATGAGAACTGCGCAAGCTTGTCTGTGTCAGCTAACTGCAACTCAATAAAACGTATAGCTTATGTCCAACTGAAACTGGTCCCGGCCTCTCACCTCACGTGCGCCTGCTGCTGAGGAGAGAGAGAGTAAGAGGAGCCTTGGCCTATAGGCTACTCTTGATTGCACAGATGGAGGCCTTTTTTTAATTAGGTAAAATGAAAGTTAGAGTAGAAAGATTATAGTGAAAAGAAATTGACAAGGGAAATCGCAACAAAGCATCCTTCACTCATGCTGCCAAACATACCCTCGTAAAACTGACCATCCTACCCATCCTTGACTTCGGCGATGTCATTTACAAAATAGCCTCCAACACTCTACTCAAAAAACTGGATGCAGTCTATCACAGTGCCATCCGTTTTGTCACCAAAGCCCCATATACTACCCACCACTGCGACCTGTATGCCCTCGTTGGCTGGCCCTCGCTTCATACTCGTCGCCAAACCCAATGGCTCCAGGTCATCTACAAGTCACTGCTAGGTAAAGCCCCACTTTATCTCAGCTCACTGGTCACCATAGCAGCACCCGTAGCACGCGCTCCAGCAGGTATACAGTGGGGCAAAAAAGTATTTAGTCAGCCACCAATTGTGCAAGTTCTCCCACTTAAAAAGATGAGAGAGGCCTGTAATTTCCATCATAGGTACACTTCAACTATGACAGACAAAATTAGGAAAAAAAATCCAGAAAATCACATTGTAGGATATTTAATAAATGTATTTGCAAATTATGGTGGAAAATAAGTATTTGGTCAATAACAAAAGTTTATCTCAATACTTTGTTATATACCCTTTGTTGGCAATGACAGAGGTCAAACGTTTTCTGTAAGTCTTCACAAGTACTTATTTTCCACCATAATTTGCAAATAAATTCATTAAAAATCCTACAATGTGATTTTCTGGAGGGAAAAAAAATCTCCTTTTGTCTGTCATAGTTGAAGTGATGAAAATTACAGGCCTCTCATCTTTTTAAGTGGGAGAACTTGCACAATTGGTGGCTGACTAAATACTTTTTTGCCCCACTGTATCTCACTGGTCACCCCCAAAGCCAATTATTCCTTTGGCCGCCTTTCATTCCAGTTCTCTGCTTCCAATGACTGGAACGAACTGCAAAAATCACTGAAGCTAGAGACTCTCCCAGAATCTCCCGCACTAGCTTTAAGCACCAGCTTAAAGGTCCACTCGGAAATGAGTTACCTCTGGTTTGTTCAGCCATTCACATTCACATTCACAAATTAATAGAGTTTTGGGATAAATGCCGAAAATAAGGTCTAAGGTTAACACAGGCTTAGGAAATCTTATACAGGGCATTCCGAAAGTACTCAGACCTCTTGACACATTTTGTTACGTTACAGCCTTATTCTAAAATGGATTACATTTAAAAAAATCCTCATCAACATATACACAATACCCCATAACAAAGCAAAACACGTTTTGTAGATTTTAAAAAATTCAAATTTAGAAGTATTCAGACCCTTTGCTATTTCGAGCACAGGTGCATCCTGTTTCCATTGATCATCTAAAGATGTTTCGACAACTTGATTGGAGTCCACCTGTGGTAAATTCAATTGATTGGACATGATTTGGAAATGCACATAGGTCCCACAGTTGACAGTACATGTCAGAGCAAAAACCAAGTCATGTTTAGTGCCCTGGGGAAGAATATTAAACATTTCTGCAGCATGGAAGGTTCCCCAAGAACGCCATGGCCTACATCATTCTTAAATTGAAAAAGTTTGGACTCTTCCTGGGGCGGCAGGTAGCCTAGTGGTTAGAGCATTGGGCCAGTAACCGAAAGGTTGCTAGATCGAATCCCTGAGCTTAAAAGGTAAACATCTGTCGTTCTGCCCCTGAATAAGGCAGTTAACCCACTGTTCCTAGGCCGTCACTGTAAATAAGAATGTGTTCTTAACTGACTTGCCGAGTTAAATAAAAAAAAGTTGAACGGTGTTTCCTTCAACACATTGGTATGGCTGGGGGTGTTAAGGGGTGTTAAGAAGCGCTGTTTGGCGAGTCATGTTTTAGAGGACACATGACTCGACCTTCGCCTCCCGAGCCCGTTGGGGAGTTGCAGCGAGGAGACAAGATCACAATTGGGGAGAAAAAGGGGCTAAACATTTTTTAAGTAAATAAAAAATAAGAAACTTTTGTGACGGTTTTGTGTGGTATGGCTATTATTAGGCTATAACCCTACTGCAGGCCTATGATATGAAGACAGTGGGCACCGGCGCTCCAACTGTCAGTTGAACTTGAGGTGAGGAAGACTGTTTCAGGCCTACCAGAGTTACTCCTATAATCTAACAATATAATGCTGATCTTTATACAAAAATATTCTGGTAGAAAATGTTTCAAAATAGCCTCCTATTATTATTCCAATATCTGTATAGTAGTAGTAGCCAATTTCACCAGGATAAAGAAATGCATGTTGGAAACATGGCCCTGGCATATCTCTATCTTTCTCTGTCTCTAGGGCTAAGCTTCTCTTCCTTCATATTTGAACATTTTTATATCATACAGTATACCTATAGGCCTATATGCTTGTAATGCCTTGATGCATTTCTGCTCAAATCTCTTACAGCTGAAACGTGAGGTGGACAATTATTGTTTTAGGAAAGTAAAAAACAATAAAACAATAGGCTATACAGTTTTTAATATGCTACACATCGAAACACAACAAAACTTTATTTTTATAGACAGTTTTTAAGCACACAACTGTCGATCATTTGGCCAATATTGCTTGTTTATTGATGGCTCTGGCATTCGAAGGTCTCTTTTGATTTCTACTCTCGGATCTGAACGGGTCTCTCTGTCCTCGGGTCCATTTCGGAACGGGTCTCCATTTATTTGTTTTATTCATTTATGCATATTGGGTCGGGTGGGAAAGTCACGGATCCATTTCAGAACGGGTCCAACTTTTTGGACCCATGAAGACCTCTACCCCAACAGTGCATGTTTTTATTGTATCCTCAGACAAGCACACCTGATTCAACTTGTCAATGAATCATCGAGCCTTCAATGAGTTTGTCCAGGGCTACAACAAAAATGTGTGCTTTTGGTGGTACTCGAGGACCGGAGTTGGGAACCACTGTTTTAGAGGAATTGTAGTAGTGGTGGGGTTGGTGTTGAACTGTGTATAAACTGCAGGAGGAACTATATTTAGAACAAATCCATTAGCAATCTCTCAAACACCCGTGTTTGCAGTTTTCTCTACAGATACTTATCTTCAAGTACTTGTATTTTTTCTGAATGGCCTGTGCCTTGTTTCTCTGTAATGAGTTTCTGGTGAAATTTTTGCATTCTCACTTCAAATCATTGCCATGGATTTGACTGGATTATTAGATCAAAATATAACAATAATAGAATATAAGACCGACATAAATGTGGTCAAATTGGCCTATTGCAACCACGATTGGCCACCTAGATCATTGCCAGTTGATCTCTCGTTAAACCATCAATACCATCAATATGAGCTAAAATCACCCTACAGCTGATATCAGTTGCAACCATCATCCGCCACCAACTTACCATTTCCATAAAGGGTCTGCATACTAGGTTTGCTGTTTGTCCCTCAAGACACCGTTGCCAGTACACTTCCTCAAAATAGTCTGAATTTGCCGATGTCTTAGTTGCACAATTTTACATCTAACTAAGATGTTTGGGGCAGTATTTCTCAAGTGAAATTTGCATGAAAACAAGTCGTCTCTCGCTGAATGACAAACACTTAATTGAAGAATCCTTACTGTTGACCGATCACAGACGAAGGGGCGTAGACTTTGGCTACCAAAGTTCAGCTTACCTCAAGAAAAATAATTGTGTCCACGAACAGCCAAAAAAAAGCTTGGCGAAGACCAATATGAACAAAAACGTTTGTCATAAATTTTGTCATAATGTATGCACCGTTTCGGATGGGAAGCCTGGTTTCCGGATGTCTCTCTTATCTTTAATGCAACCAACATTTTTCAAGATGATTTTGCCCTCTGGTGGGTAGCATCATCGGAACTTGCAATTTTAAGGGTGATTTATCGATTTGACAATCGTTCTGTACAACTGAAATAAAGTATTTAATGTCCTTGTTTACCACGGAAAATCTACTATGGCAATGTAGCCTACCCTTTCCAATTTATGTAAACCAATTAATGATTTTACTTGTCTGAATCGAAAATGCCCATTTCTTATCAAGAGTGGAAAAGGAAATATTCCTGAGCTGTAAGGCTACACATTTGATATTTGAAACAAAATTGTGATTGTGTCGTATTTTGAATCAAATAATATTGTATTCTTATATTGTGAGGATAGTGGAGATGATTTTATTTTAAGCTATTTGTAGAACAACTTGATAAAACTCAATAGTGAACCTACTATACAAAATAGTCATTATTGTAGTCTACTTTATTGAAGAAACAATGTCTGAATTGGAAGGAAATGTGGTAGGATGAGTAATTTGTTATTATTTGGAAGTCATTATCCAAAGAAACAGATGCCAAGTGTTTCATTTTATGATATTTATATTGTCTATCACACACATTGCTGCAATCAATATCACTTTAATTTACAATGTGGTCGGCTAATTAATTAACAATTGGATTTCAAAAACGTTATTTTCGCAAATTTATAATTGTCGTAATGACATTCCCAGTCTGATCATTTTATTTCAGTTGTAATATGTCACATTCTTCCGTTCATCTTTTTCATATTGCGATGTCCTTGTTCCTAATAGGATGATTTTTCATTGGGACAGGAAGTAAAGGCAGACTGACCATTTCCCATGTCATTTTCACTGTCTAGTATCAAGCTGGTTTGACACCATAACAGCGTCAGATCAGCAGGTCTAGTAGTTTATTGCAGAGGGTTTTTTTTCATTGCAACCAGACTTGTTTTAGCTCGGAGCTCCTTGTAGTCTCCCGTTTAGTAGCGTGTTAAGAAATCCAGTGGCAACTTGCAGGTAACCCGCAGGTTCCGAATCTTCGTTGCAATCAGGCCATTCATTCTTATTTGTGGGATGTGTGTGTACAGTTCATGTGAAATTAACCAGACTGCTCTGCTAAGGGTCGCTCTTTACTGGACATTTTGAACACAAACTTTTAAAGTACTACTCCAGTCTATTTTCCATCTCATTTATCACCTGATTTACTCAGTAGGTGGTCCAGGTGTCCTCTTACATGGCAAAAATGGGGGGGTGGGGGTCTCTCTTCTGTTCTCTATTGCTCTATTGTTCCTCAAGCAAGGGGGGAAGCCGATGACAGAGGGCACCATCAGATCAATTCCTTTAATGGCCTACTCCAACTCCACTATTTTGCTCAAAACATATTTGTTTACCCTTAACTGTGTGTACATTGCTGTATTCATACGTGGGATAATGTTTTTTAACAGGTTCAATCCACCTTGTTTTCTCTGAACTGTGTTGGTCAGAGTAGTAATGTTGACGTGTGCCGTTAATAATAATAATAATAATAATAATAATAATAATAATAATAATAATGTATTGGATTGTCCACTTAGGTGCTCAACCATTTTCTGTGCCAGAACGCTCCCCAAGCTAATGTGTGTTGGGGTGTGTGTGTGTGTTGTGTCCTGTCAGGATGGTGTTCAGTAGGGCCGCGGTAGTGAGGCTCCTGGCCAGTGACTGCAAGTGTTACCGTGATGACGCCCCTGATGACATGGTGCTGGGGATGTGTCTCAACGCTCTGGGGCTCCCTGTCACACATAGCTCCCTCTTCCACCAGGTAAAACACTGACCTTACCCATTACCCTTATGCCAGGAACCCACAGTTTTATTTTATTGACACGATTCATGCTTCACATACTATTCATGATCGTTATTGTCGTACACGAAAAACGGGAGCTCCAGAGTCGCTCGGTGTCGCAAGGTCAACAATAGCTGATTTACTGCACTTGTGATCTCCCGACAACACCAAATTGTCCCAAACAAAAGTCTAGCCTGTCAGAATGTTCTGTCGTAGCTCTGTACTGTTCGTACTGTCTGAACACTGCTACGAAGAAGATTCCACGCCAATAGGAACGCTGCATACTGGCATGCACTGTAGAAAATATGAAGCAATTGGTTCATATTTATACACAACATGTTATCTAAGATTTTCTATACCCAAATGACAAGTATTATGGAGTGAAAATATCCAAATCAAATTTTGTTAACCACATTGAAGGCATCTTCGACCACAGATTATGGCATATTTGACAAATAAGCACTTTCTGCTATCTGCTATTTTTTCTGACAAATTCAAATCAAAGCAGATAGAACTTAATTTATACAAGTGGTAAAGTGAGAACACCCTTCAGATAGCAAATCCTTAATATGTATTAGCTATTATGTTGTACATCCACTGCACGACATAACAACGTTTGGATGATCAAAAAACGCACTGAGGGAGACAGCCATTACCTTATACCTTTTTTTTTATCCATTACCCTTACCTCATACCAACTACCCTAACCCATTACCTTTATCTAATAAGTTACTTAAGACTTAATACTGTTTACCCATTATTCTAACCTGATAATACCAACATTTCACAATTCAACATTGATTGTTGTAGCAAGGCCTTGGTAACGAAGATACTAGTCTTTGAAATTCTCTCTGATTTAATAGCCCTGTTTATGAAATTCTCTCTGATTGTACCAGTGTATTTAATAGCCCTGTTTATGAGTAGTACAACAGTCTGGAGTGCGGTGTCCGGTGGCTTCACTACATTCCTACAGGAAATATTGTACTTTTTACTCAATACATTTTCCCTGACAACCCAAAGTACCCGTTACATTTTGAGTGCTTATCAGAACAGGAAAATTGTGAAATTCACGCACTTATCAAGAGAACACATGGTGAAATGATTTATACTTTTACTTTTATTTTTTATGCTTAAGTATATTTACAACAAAATACTTTTAGACTTTTACTCAAGTAGTATGTATTAGGTGACTTTCACTTTTACTTGAGTAACTTTCTATTAAGTTATCTATATTTTTACTCAAGTATGACAATTGTGTACTTTTTTACACCACTGGTAAGCAGTCTATGGACAAAATAAAAGAGCAATCCATGCTTTGGTTTTGTCTCCAAATGCAAACTTTTTAGCATTTGTGACACAACCAATGCAAGTCAATAACCTCGATATTAGCTTTTAAATAATTGTTCTGTCCCTCCAGGCACGACCTGAAGACTACTCCAGAGACTTCCTAGCCCACCAGGTGCCCATCTCTTTCCACAAACACTGGAACATCGACCCCGTCGCCGTCTTCAACAGGTGGCTAAAGGATGAGTCGATGTCAACAAGCACACACGGACTAAACAAGAGCACCAAGGAAGAGTTATAGTCACTCAGACACTATGTGTGTGTGTGTGTGTGTGTGTGTGTGTGTGTCATGGACAAACATATTGTCAGCATGTTTCCTCCATCGGTGTAAATGTTTTCTATATTGTGAATCTTGCGGAGATATCATTTGGAAGGTTCATGCAAGCCTGTCCCTGACTGTGTATATGGGAACTTATTCATGACTGAGGCCAGGATTCAATCCAAGGCGCGTTAGAGCAGCGCAATATAATGGACTTTCAAAGGTAAATGATGCTTGAGTCGACATGCTAGCATTGACCATGAATGCGATCTCGGCGAACGCCGGGGAAAACGTCTTTGGATAACATATTGTCGGCTGTCTAACGCTCAGCTATACATATTGAATCCCGGCCACAGTTTCAATTGATTTGCATGTTGAGGTTGTCAGTGTGTGTTCAGATCTTGTCTGTGTATATTTATATGATATAATCTATTCCTTGCCAAGTTGAACAGTGAAACTGTTTTTTTTTTTTCTCAAGGACATATTACTTATTACATTATTACTACATGCTGTACAATGTGTACTATTTTGATATCAAAGTGTTATTACTTAAAAATATATGTTTGAGCTGTCTTATTGGAGTTTTATTTCTGGCATTTGGTTTCAGGATTAATTAATGACTATTAATTGTGAATGTAAATAATAGGGGCTATGAAAACATGTGTGTGTTTTCATTGCCCCTATTATCACACACACCAAATACTGTTGAATGCAATTTCAAATAGAAGCTATGAGAAATGACTCAAGATGTTTGGTTTATTATTGCTTTGATATGATACCTGTGAAAGCAAAGGGCCTTGCACTGTGCTTGGGGGGACACCCATATTCCCCTCATGACACACTAACTTTCCTCACATTACTTCATAACTTCATGAGTGATCGGTTTGAACTTGTGTAACTTTATTTATGGAATACTTATCAACACAGGCCCAGCATGGGGAAAGGGATGTGAATAATACAACTAGGCTGACATGTTAAAAATACAGTGCATTGCGAAAGTATTCGGCCCCCTTGAACTTTGCGACCTTTTGCCACATTTCAGGCTTCAAACATAAAGATATAAAACTGTATTTTTTTGTGAAGAATCAACAACAAGTGGGACACAATCATGAAGTGGAACGACATTTATTGGATATTTCAAACTTTTTTAACAAATCAAAAACTGAAAAATTGGCCGTGCAAAATTATTCAGCCCCCTTAAGTTAATACTTTGTAGCGCCACCTTTTGCTGCGATTACAGCTGTAAGTCGCTTGGGGTATGTCTCTATCAGTTTTGCACATCGAGAGACTGACATTTTTTCCCATTCCTCCTTGCAAAACAGCTCGAGCTCAGTGAGGTTGGATGGAGAGCATTTGTGAACAGCAGTTTTCAGTTCTTTCCACAGATTCTCGATTGGATTCAGGTCTGGACTTTGACTTGGCCATTCTAACACCTGGATATGTTTATTTTTGAACCATTCCATTGTAGATTTTGCTTTATGTTTTGGATCATTGTCTTGTTGGAAGACAAATCTCCGTCCCAGTCTCAGGTCTTTTGCAGACTCCATCAGGTTTTCTTCCAGAATGGTCCTGTATTTGGCTCCATCCATCTTCCCATCAATTTTAACCATCGTCCCTGTCCCTGCTGAAGAAAAGCAGGCCCAATGTTTGACAGTGGGGATGGTGGGTTCAGGGTGATGAGCTGTGTTGCTTTTACGCCAAACATAACGTTTTGCATTGTTGCCAAAAAGTACAATTTTGGTTTCATCTGACCAGAGCACCTTCTTCCACATGTTTGGTGTGTCTCCCAGGTGGCTTGTGGCAAACTTTAAACAACACTTTTTATGGATATCTTTAAGAAATGGCTTTCTTCTTGCCACTCTTCCATAAAGGCCAGATTTGTGCAATATACGACTGATTGTTGTCCTATGGACAGAGTCTCCCACCTCAGCTGTAGATCTCTGCAGTTCATCCAGAGTGATCATGGGCCTCTTGGCTGCATCTCTGATCAGTCTTCTCCTTGTATGAGCTGAAAGTTTAGAGGGACGGCCAGGTCTTGGTAGATTTGCAGTGGTCTGATACTCCTTCCATTTCAATATTATCGCTTGCACAGTGCTCCTTGGGATGTTTAAAGCTTGGGAAATATTTTTGTATCCAAATCCGGCTTTAAACTTCTTCACAACAGTATCTCGGACCTGCCTGGTGTGTTCCTTGTTCTTCATGATGCTCTCTGCACTTTTAACGGACCTCTGAGACTATCACAGTGCAGGTGCATTTATACGGAGACTTGATTACACACAGGTGGATTGTATTTATCATCATTAGTCATTTAGGTCAACATTGGATCATTCAGAGATCCTCACTGAACTTCTGGAGAGAGTTTGCTGCACTGAAAGTAAAGGGGCTGAATAATTTTGCACGCCCAATTTTTTTGTTTTTGATTTGTTAAAAAAGTCTGAAATATCCAATAAATGTCGTTCCACTTCATGATTGTGTCCCACTTGTTGTTGATTCTTCACAAAAAAATACAGTTTTATATCTTTATGTTTGAAGCCTGAAATGTGGCTAAAGGTCGCAAAGTTCAAGGGGGCCGAATACTTTCGCAATGCACTGTAACCCTTTACATCAGGGGTGTCAAACTCCTTCCATGGAGGGCCTAGTGTCTGCAGGTGTTTGTTTTTTGTCCTTTCAATTAAGCCCTAGACAACCAGATGTGGGGAGTTCCTTACTATTTGATGACCTTAATTCATCAATCAAGTGCAAAGGAGGAGCAGAAACCCGTAGACACTCGGCCCTCCATAGAATGAGTTTAACACCTGTGCATTATACAATGTAAAGTCATGATTGAGTCATTCACCAAGAATAGAGCGTCCTCTTCGGTCTTCTGTTTCCCTATTTATCAGAGTAGTCTGGGATACTTATGAATAAATTAACACGGTGAAACTCGCTAAATGCACTTTAATTAATTATATCCTCTTTTAGTTGCATTCTGTTGGATAGTTTTACTAAAGCAGCTTAAAGGGATAGTTTTCTCATTACTTTAAATTCATTATACCTTGTCATAGACGGGCTCTAATCAATCAGTATCGTGGAAGTTCAGTGTTACAGCGTTAGGTAAACGTTCCCGTGTTAGCAGAGACAATATGTCGGCTCAATTGCCAAAGCAGCAGCTACTCTTCCTGGGGTCGAGCAACATGAAGGCAGTTTATACAATTTTATACAATAAAATACATTCACAGATTTCACAACACACTGTGTGCCCTCAGGACCCTACTCCACCACTACCACATATCTACAGTACTGTGTGGGTGCGTGCGTGCGCGCGCTGGTGCCAATGTTTGTGTTGCTTCACAGTCCCCGCTGTTCCATAAGGTGTTTTTTTTTTATCTGTTTTTTAAATCAAATTTTACTGCTTGTGTCAGTTACTTGATTTGGAATAGAGTTCCATGTAGTCATGGCTCTATGTACAGTAGTACTGTGTGCCTCCCATAGTCTGTTCTGGACTTGGGGACTGTGAAGAGACCTCTTGTGGCATGTCAAGTGGGGTATGCATGGGTGTCCGAGCTGTGTGCCAGTAGTTTAGACAGCATTAAACATGTCAATACCTCTCATAAATAAAAGTTGTGATGAAGTCAATCTCTCCTCCACTTTCAGACAGGAGAGATTGACATGCATATTATTAATATTAGCTCTCTGTGTACATCCAAGAGCCAACCGTGCTGCCCTGTTCTGAGCCAATTACACTTTTCCAAAGTCCTTTTTTGTGGCACCTGACCTCACGACTGAACAGTAGTCAAGGTGCAACAAAACTAGGGCCTGTAGTCCCTGCTTTGTTGATAGTGTTAGGAAGGCAGAGCATCACTTTACTCAATTTCCACATTATTTATTACAAGTTTTAGTTGAGGTTTTGGGTTTAGTGAGTGTTATGTTCCAAATACAATGCTTTTAGTTTTAGAACTATTTAGGGCTAACTTATGCCTTACACCCACTCTGACACTAACTGCAGCTCTTTGTTGAGTGTTGCAGTCATTTCAGTCGCTATAGTAGCTGACGTGTAATAGTGTTGAGTTATCCACATACATGGATACTCAAAGTTAGTGGCATGTCGTTAGTAAAAATTGAAAAAAGCAAAGGGCCTAAACAGCTGCCCTGGGGAATTCCTGATTCTACCTGGATTATATTTGAAAGGTTTCCATTAAAGAACACCCTCTGTGTTCTGTTAGATAAGTAACTCTTTATCTACATTATAGCAGGGGGTGTAAAGCCATAACACAGCAGCAGACTATGATCGATAATGTCAAAAGCTGCACTGAAGTCTATCATCAATTTCTCTCAGCCAATCATCAATCATTTGTGTAAGTCCTGTGCATGTTGAGTGTCCTTAGTTCACCTTTATTTAACCAGGTAGGCTAGTTGAAAACAAGTTCTCATTTACAACTGCGACTTGGCCAAGATAAAGCAAAGCAGTGCAAACAACAACACAGAGTTAGACATGGAATAAACAAACATAGTCAATAATACAATAGAACAAGTATATATACAGTGTGTGCAAATGAGGTAGGATAAGGGAGGTAAGGCAATAAATAGGCCATAGTGGCAAAAATAAGAACAATATAGCAATTAAACACTGGAGTGATAGATGTGCAGAAAATGAGTGTGCAAGTAGAGATATGGGCTATGTACAGTGATCTGTGAGCTGCTCTGACAGCTGGTGCTTGAAGTTCGTGAAGGAGATTTGAGTCTCCATCTTCAGTGATTTTTGCAGTTCGTTCCAGATATTGGCAGCAGAGAACTGGTAGGAGAGGCTGCCAAAGGAGGCATTGGCTTTGGGGGTGACCAGTGAAATATACCTGCTGGTGCGCGTGCTATGGGTGGGTGCTGCTATGGTGAGCAGTGAGCTGAGATAAGGCGGGGCTTTACCTAGCAGAGACTTATCGATGAACTGCAGTCAGTGGGTTTGGCATGACTATGAAGCTTGGCCAGCCAATGAGCGCGTACAGGTCGCAGTGGTGGGTTGTATATAGGGCTTTGGTGACAAAACGGAAGGCACTGTGATAGACTGCATCCAGTTTATTGAGTATTATTTAGTATTTATTGAGTGTTGGAGGCTATTTTGTAAATGACATTGCCGAAGTCAAGGATGGGTAGGATGGTCAGTTTTATGAGGGTATGTTTGGCAGCATGAGTGAAGGATGCTTTGTTGCGTAATATGAAGCCGATTCTAGATTTAATTTTGAATTGGAGATGCTTTATGTGAGTCTGGAAGGAGAGTTTACAGTCTAACCAGACACCTAGGTATTTGTAGTTGTCCACATATTCTAAGTCAAAAGCGTCCAGAGTAGTGATGCTAGTTGGGTAGGCGGGTGCAGGCAACGAACGGTTGAAAAGCATGCATTTAGTTTTACTAACGCTTCATTGAATCAGATGGCTCATTCATCACAAAGCACACTGATATTGCAAACTACTTTAATGACTTTTTCATTGGCAAGATAAGCAAATTTAGGGATTACGTGCCAGCAACAAACGCTGACATTACACATCCAAGTATAACGGACCAAATAATGAAAGACAAGAAATGAAGAGGTGAAAAGCCACTGGGGGTCAGACAATCTGGATGGAAAATTACGGTGGATAATAGCAGACAATATTGCCACTCCTACTTGCCACATCTTCAATTTATGCCTACTAGAGGGCGTTTCCCCTCAGGCCTGGAGGGAAGCTAAAGTCATTCCGCTACCTAAGAATAGTTAAGCCCACTTTACTGGCTCAAATAGCCAACCAATCAGCCTGTTACAACCCTTAGTAAGCTTCTGGAAAAAATTGTGTTAGACCAGCTACAATGCTATTTCACAGAATTTCAGCATGCTTAAATAGGAATGCCTCATTCAAAAAATGTTGAACAGGAACAGATATAGCCAGACCTGACTGCCCTTGACCAGCACAAAAACATCCTGTGGCATACTGCATTAGCATCGAATAGCCCCTGCGATATGCAACTTTTCAGGGCAGTTAGGAAAGCTAAGGCTAGCTTTTTCAAACAGAAATATGCATCCTGTAGCACAAACTCCAAAAAAGTTCTGGGACAATGTCCATGGAGAATAAGAGCACCTCCTCCCAGCTGTCCACTGCACTGACGCTAGGAAACACTGTCACCACCGAGAAATCCACGATAATCGAGAATTTCAATAAACATTTTTCTACGGCTGGCCATGCTATCCACCTAGCTACCCCACCCCGGTCAACAGCCCTGCACACCCCATAGCTACTTGCCCAAACCTCCCCATTTCTCCCTCAACCAAATCCAGATAGCAGATGTTCTGAAAGAGCTGCTAAATCTGGACCCCTACAAATCAGCCAGGCTAGACAATCTGGACCCTATCTTTCTAAAATGATCCGCCAAAATTGTTGCAACCCCTATTACCAGTCTGTTCAGCCTCTCTTTCGTATCATCCGAGATCCCTAAAGATTGGAAAGTTGCCATGGTCATCCCCCTCTTCAAAGGGGGTGACAATCTAGGCCCGAACTGTTATAGACCTATATCCATCCTGCCTTGCCTTTCTAAAGTCTTCAAAAGCCAAGTTAATAAACAGATCACTGACCATTTCGAAAACCACCGTACCTTCTCCGCTATGCAATCCGGATTCCGAGCTGGTCACGGCTGCACCTCAGCCACGCTCAAGGTACTAAAAGATATCCTAACCGTCATCGATAAAAGATTGTACTGTGCAGCCGTCTTCATCGACCTGGCCAAGGCTTTCGACTCTGTCAATCACCATATTCTTATCGGCAGACTCAACAGCCTTGGTTTCTCAAATGACTGCCTCGCCTGGTTCACCAACTACTTCTCAGAGATCAGTGTGTCAAATCGGAGGGCCTGTTGTCCGGACCTCTGGCTATCTCTATGGGAGTGCCACAGGGTTCAATTCTCGGACCGACTCCTTTCTCTGGATATATCAACGATGTCACTCTTGCTGCTGGTGATTCCCTGATCCACCTCTAAGCAGACGACACCATTCTGTATACATCTGGCCCTTCTTTGGACACTGTTAACTAACCTCCAAATGAACTTCAATGTCATACAACACTCCTTCCGTGGCCTCCAACTGCTCTTAAATGCTAGTTAAACTAAATGCATGCTTTTCAACCGTTCGCCTCCCGCACCCACGACGAGCATCACTAATCTGGACAGTTCTGACTTAGAATATGTGGATTCATATTAAACATTTTCAATCCAAAATTAAATCTAGAATCTGCTTTCTATTCCACAACAAAGCCTCCTTCACTCATGCTGCCAAACTCTCCTACCGATCCTCGACTTCGGCGATGTCATTTACAAAATAGCCTCCAACACTCTACTCAGAAAACTGGATGCAGTCTATCACAATGCCATCCGTTTTGTCACCTAAGCTCCGTATACTACCCACCACTGCAACCTGTATGCGCTAATCGGCTGGCCCTTGCTTCATATTCGCCAGACCCACTGGCTTCAGGTCATCTATAAGTCTTTGCTAGGTAAAGCTCTGCCTTATCTCATCTCACTGGTCATGACAACACCCACCCGTGGCACGCGCTCCAGCAGGTATATTTCACTGGTCATTCCCAAAGCCAACACCTCCTTTGGCCACCTTCCAGTTCTCTGCTGCCAATGACTGGAACGAATTGCAAATATCGCTGAAGCTGGAGACTTCTATTTCCCTGACTAACTTTAAACATCAGCTATCTGAGCAGCTAACTGATCGCTGCAGCTGTACATTGCTCATCTGTAAATAGCCCATCCAATCTACCTACCTCAACCCCATGTTGTTTTTATTTACTTTTCTGATCTTTTGCACACCAGTATTTCTACTTGCACATAATCATCTGCACATCTATCGCTCCAGTATTAATTTGCTAAATTATAATTACTTGCTACTATAGCCTATTTATTACCTTACCTCCTCACGCCATTTGCACACACTGTATAGTATATAGACTTTATTTTTTACCTAATGTGTTTTTGACTGTACGCTTGTTTATTCCATGTGTAACTCTGTGTTTTTGTTTGTGTCGCACTGCTTTGCTTTATCTTGGCAAGGTCGCAGTTGTAAATGAGAACTTGTTCTCAACTAGCCTACCTGGTTAAATAAAGGTGAAATAAAAAATAAAAAATTGACTTCATGGACCTTGTTTCTTAGGCTACATATGTTAATATGCGCTACTTTTAACACTTTTCTGGGTTGCTTGATTGTTTTTAATGCTTTACTGGGAAGCTTATCAGAGGTAGACTTACTCATGTTTTTTATATTGGAGCTGATAGTGCAGGGTGAGCTGCATAAAGTGGTCTTCCTACTATTGCACACCGCCTCAGTGCTAACAGTGTAACTATGGTTTATAGGCTTGTGATAACTGCTTACAATAGCTGTAGGATAAACATGTGTTTTAAGTGCAATTAGGGTACATAAATTAAATAACTTACATTGTGTTTACCAAATGCCCCTACGATCATGTACATTTGATGCAGCATTATGACGACTCATTGTCACAATGGTAGGGATTAACTGAGCTGGTCTTGGATCATTTACCAGTCATTGTTTCAACGCAGCCTTGAAATGCTCTCGGGATCTGTGGTAGAACAGTTGGAAGCAGCCTTGTTATGTCCTGTACTCATGCTCCTGGGTAGCACAGGGTTTTTGCCTTGGGGACCGAGATGTTTCTCACCATAGAGCTGCCTATGATGACAGCTGGTGATGTTGAATGGGCCGGTCTCAGAGCTCCGAGGAGCTTAACTCGAGGTAGAAGCCACCGGAGAGGGAGACAGAGCCAAGGATGAAGACGCAGGTACCTCCGGATCAGATCTTGATTGGGAAGCCACCAAGGACGAAGGTGCCGGAACCTCTGGATCCAGGGCGGCAGAGCTGTTTCTTGTCTGTGTCAGTTCCGGGCTCATCATCTCCATGGAGACCCCCGTTGCAAGACGACCCCTCCTTCAACGTCACATACCTCCATGTGACGTATTTCCATGGCTGGTTGGTTGGGTCGAGATCAGCTCTGTTCTCCAGGGAAGGGGGAGATCCCTTCGGGGATGGAACCCTGCCTAGAGCCGACACGGCGGCCAAACTTCCACCAGACCATATCAGCATCTGGCTACTGGGGTAAAAGAAAAAGTAGGTAGGCGTGGGTTCCCCAGTAGCTTATGTAGGTCTGCTACTTTCTTGCTAAGAGTAGCTACTTCACTCCTGTAGTCCTCCGCAGGCAAACAGTTGCTACATTGGAAGTCAGCGCGGCCCACATTGTCCCGGAACAAAGCAAGGTAAATACAGCTCCTGCAATGCTGGAAACGTTTAATAGCGGCTCCTATTTGAGACCACCGTGCCAGCTAGGCTAGCTGTGATTTCGCGTCTCTCCCCCTATATGGAATCTGGCAGGATCCCGGGACAGATAGAAGCGCTCACAGCAAGTTAGCTCGTTAATCATAAGGCATACGCCCCCGCCCCTCTTCTTACCAGAAAGATGTTCGTTTCTGTCGGCGCGATGCGTGAAGAAACCAGCTGGCTGCACCGATTCCGTTAGCGTCTCTCGAGTGAGCCATGTTTCCGTGAAGCAAAGAACGTTACAGTCTCTGATGTCCCTCTGGAATGCTACCCTTGCTCGGATTTCATCAACCTTGTTGTCAAGAGACTGAACATTGGCGAGTAGTATGCTAGCGAGTGGTGCGCAATGTGCCCGTCTCCGGAGCCTGACCAGAAGACCGCTACGTTTCCCTCTTTTACGACGTCTTTGTTTTGGGTCGCTGGCTGGGATCCATTCCGTTGTCCTGGGTGGAAAGCAGAACACAGGATCCGCTTCGGGAAAGTCATATTCCTGGTCATACTGATGGTGAGTTGACGTTGCTCTTATATTCAGTAGTTCTTCCCGACTGTATGTAATGAAACCTAAGATACCAATGTAAGAAATAAGGTACCAATGTAAGAAATAACATGTAAAAAACAAAAAACTGCATAGTTTCCTAGGAACGCGAAGCGAGGCGGTCATCTCTGTCGGCGCCGGAAGTTAGGAGAGTTTGGTCGGGGTAGGCCATCATTGTTAATATGAATTTGATCTTAACGGACTTGCATAGTTAAATAAAGGGAAAAAACACAAAGAAATCCACTTCAATCAGTGTAGATGAAGGGGAGGAGACAGGTTCAAGAAGGATTTTTAAGCCTTGATGTTTGAGACATGGATTGTGTATGTGTGCCATTCAGAGGGTGAATGGGCAAGAAAAAATATGTAAGTGCCTTTGAATGGGGCATGATAGTAGGTGCCACGCGCACCGGTTTGTGTCAAGAACTTCAACGCTGCTGGGTTTTTCACACTCAACAGTTTCCTGTGTGTATCAAGAATAGTCCACCACCCAAAGGACATCCAGCCAACTTTGCACAACTGTGGAAGGCATTGGAGTCAACATGGGCCAGCATCTCTGTGCAACGCTTTCGACACCTTGTAGAGTCCATACCCTGACAAATTGAGGCTGTTCTGAGGGCAAAGGGGGGAGGGGGTGTGTTCTTATTTATTTATTTTTTAACTCAGTGTATTTGTATGTTATGTAGCGACAGCATGTACACTGCTCAAAAAAATAAAGGGAACAGTAAAATAACACATCCTAGGTCTGAATGAATGAAATATTCGTATTAAATACTTTTTTCTTTACATAGTTGAATGTGCTGACAACAAAATCACACAAAAATTATCAATGGAAATCAAATTTATCAACCCATGGAGGTCTGGATTTGGAGTCACACTCAAAATTAAAGTGGAAAACCACACTACAGGCTGATCCAACTTTGATGTAATGTCCTTAAAACAAGTCAAAATGAGGCTCAGTAGTGTGTGTGGCCTCCACGTGCCTGTATGACCTCCCTACAATGCCTGGGCATGCTCCTGATGAGGTGGCGGATGGTCTCCTGAGGGATCTCCTCCCAGACCTGGACTAAAGCATCCGCCAACTCCTGGACAGTCTGTGGTGCGTTGGTGGATGGAGCGAGACATGATGTCCCAGATGTGCTCAATTGGATTCAGGTCTGGGGAACGGGCGGGCCAGTCCATAGCATCCATGCCTTCCTCATGCAGGAACTGCTGACACGCTCCAGCCACATGAGGTCTAGCATTGTTTTGCATTAGGAGGAACCCAGGGCCAACCGCACCAGCATATGGTCTCACAAGGGGTCTGAGGATCTCATCTCGATACCTAATGGCAGTCAGGCTACCTCTGGAGAGCACATGGAGGGAAGAAATGCCACCCCACACCATGACTGACCCACCGCCAAACCGGTCATGCTGGAGGATGTTGCAGGCAGCAGAACGTTCTCCACAGCGTCTCTAGACTGTCACGTCTGTCACATCTGCTCAGTGTGAACCTGCTTTCATCTCTGCAGAGCACAGGGCGCCAGTGGCGAATTTGCCAATCTTGGTGTTCTCTGGCAAATGCCAAACGTCCTGCACGGTGTTGGGCTTGTAAGCACAACCCCCACTTGTGGACGTCGGGCCCTCATACCACCCTCATGGAGTCTGTTTCTGACCGTTTGAGCAGACACATGCACATTTGTGGCCTGCTGGAGGTCATTTTGCAGGGCTCTGGCATTGCTCCTCCTTGCACAAAGGTGGAGGTAGCGGTCCTGCTGCTGGGTTGTTGCCCTCCTACGGCCTCCTCCACGTCTCCTGATGTACTGGCCTGTCTCCTGGTAGCGCCTCCATGCTCTGGACACTACGCTGACAGACACAGCAAACCTTCTTGCCACAGCTTGATGTGCCGTCCTGGATGAGCTGCACTACCTGAGCCACTTGTGTGGATTGTAGACTCTGTCTCATGCTACCACTAGAGTGAAAGCACTGCCAGCATTCAAAAGTGACCAAAACATAAGCCAGGAAGCATAGGAACTGAGAAGTGGTCTGTGGTTACCACCTGCAGAACCACTCCTTTATTGGAGGTGTCTTGCTAATTGCCTATAATTTCCACCTGTTGTCTATTCCATTTGCACAACAGCATGTGCAATTTATTGTCAATCAGTGTTGCTTCCTAAGTGGACAGTTTGATTTCACAGAAGTGTGATTGACTTCGAGTTACATTGTGTTGTTTAAGTGTTCCCTTTATTTTTTTGAGCAGTGTATGTTTTGTATGCTATGAATGATTTATTTATTCATTTTATTAATTTTTTATTTCACCTTTATTTAACCAGGTAGGCTAGTTGAGAACAAGTTCTCATTTGCAACTGCGACCTGGCCAAGATAATGGTAGCAATTCGACACATACAGTGGGGCAAAAAAGTATTTAGTCAGCCACCAATTGTGCAAGTTCTCTCACTTAAAAAGATGAGAGAGGCCTGTAATTTTCATCATAGGTACACTTCAATTATGACAGACAAAATGAGAAAAAAAAATCCAGAAAATCACATTGTAGGATTTTTAATGAATTTATTTGCAAATTATGGTGGAAAATAAGTATTTGGTGACCTACAAACAAGCAAGATTTCTGGCTCTCACAGACCTGTAACTTCTTCTTTAAGAGACTCCTCTGTCCTCCACTCGTTACCTGTATAAATAGCACCTGTTTTAACTTTTTATCAGTATAAAAGACACCTGTCCACAACCTCAAACAGTCACACTCCAAACTCCACTGTGGCCAAGACCAAAGAGCTGTCAAAGGACACCAGAAACAAAATTGTAGACCTGCACCAGGCTGGGAAGACTGAATCTGCAATAGGTAAGCAGCTTGGTTTGAAGAAATCAACTGTGGGAGCAATTATTAGGAAATGGAAGACATACAAGACCACTGATAATCTCCCTCGATCTGGGGCTCCACGCAAGATCTCACCCCGTGGGGTCAAAATGATCACAAGAACGGTGAGCAAAAATCCCAGAACCACACGGGGGACCTAGTGAATGACCTGCAGAGAGCTGGGACCAAAGTAACAAAGCCTACCATCAGTAGCACACTACGCCGCCAGGGACTCAAATGCTGCAGTGCCAGACGTGTCCCCCTGCTTAAGCCAGTACATGTCCAGACCCATCTGAAGTTTGCTAGAGAGCATTTGGATGATCCAGAAGAAGATTGGGAGAATGTCATATGGTCAGATGAAACCAAAATATAACTTTTTGGTAAAAACTCGACTCGTCGTGTTTGGAGGACAAAGAATGCTGAGTTGCATCCAAAGAACACCATACCTACTGTGAAGCATGGGGGTGGAAACATCATGCTTTGGGGCTGTTTTTCTGCAAAGGGACCAGGACGACTAATCCGTGTAAAGAAAAGATTGAATTGGGCCATGTATCGTGAGATTTTGAGTGAAAACCTCCTTCCATCAGCAAGGGCATTGAAGATGAAACGTGGCTGGGTCTTTCAGCATGGCAATGATCCCAAACACACCGCCCGGGCAACGAAGGAGTGGCTTCGTAAAAATTATTTTAAGGTCCTGGAGTGGCCTAGCCAGTCTCCAGATCTCAACCCCATAGAAAATCTTTGGAGGGAGTTGAAAGTCCGTGTTGCCCAGAAATAGCCCCAAAACATCACTGCTCTAGAGGAGATCTGAATAGAGGAATGGGCCAAAATACCAGCAACAGTGTGTGAAAACCTTGTGAAGACTTACAGAAAACGTTTGACCTCTGTCATTGCCAACAAAGGGTATATAACAAAGTATTGAGAGAAACTTTTGTTATTTACCAAATACTTATTTTCCACCATAATTTGCAAATAAGTTCATTAAAAGTCCTACAATGTGATTTTATTTTCTTAATTTTGTCTGTCATAGTTGAAGTGTACCTATGATGAAAATTACAGGCCTCTCTCATCTTTTTAAGTGGGAGAACTTGCACAATTGGTGGCTGACTAAATACTTTTTTGCCTCACTGTACAACAACACAGAGTTACACATGGAATAAACAAAACATACAGTCAATAATACAGTAGAGCAAAATAAAACATAAAGTCTATATACAGTGAGTGCAAATGAGGTAAGTTAAGGAAATAAATAGGCCATGGTGGCGAAGTAATTACAATATAGAAATTAAACACTGGAATGGTAGATCGGCAGAAGATGAATGTGCACTGGGGTGCAAAGGAGCAAAATAAATAAATACCAGTATGGGGATGAGGTAGATAGATGGGCTGTTTACAGATAGGTTAAGTACAGGTGCAGTGATCTGTAAACTGCTCTGACAGCTAGTGCTTAAAGCTAGTGAGGGAGATGTGAGTCTCCAGCATCAGAGATTTTAGCATGATGCTTGGCTTAGTTCAATACTCAATTCCAGATAAACAACAGTGCACTGCATCTTACTTTGCACATTGGAATTGTAGTCAATGACCAGAATCTTTGCTGGTGTAGAAAGGGTCCGTTCAGAATAAGAGATTTGGTAAATGTAAACTAATTTACCACACTACGTAATGGATCAGTTGTTTCAGTGCAGACACTATACTATATTTGATATTATTAATTCCAAGTGTACTGTGTATGTAGCCATCAAGTCAACCTGTATTCTGTCTTGGATTATGAAGAACATACTGTATTACCTTACAATGTATCACTTTGTAATTGTGTGTCTGTATTTTTTTCTTCCAGTTATACACAGACATCTTTGTAGTTGCAATGAGCTCTATTATTACTTAGCCACAATGAATTGACTTTTAATAAAAATGTACTAAACATTATGTTGGTTGTAATTACATTAACAGATCTAGTGAACATTGGATAAGCAACACTGAGCTGCATTGGTTTGGGTGTGACGGATAGATGTAGTCACTACAAGCCCTACATTAAAGTTGCCTGAAGCTGAATGGAAAGTGCTATGCCCTGACCCTTTATTCAGAAAATATTATTTTGTCTAATTTACATAAAGTTGGTTAAGTTACCGGCTTGGACCAAAAACAAACACATTCTACACATTTACACATCTACCTTTCATTGCAACCATGGTGTTATTTTTTACTGAAGTGTAAACAGTATATCAAATAATGTGACAATGATCCACATTGTTGGGTTCTAGCTTGAAATATACTTGTTCATGTTACCAAACGAGAACTTATTGATTACTTTACATGTATAATGAATGTATATGTTGGGGTCAATGGAGGGTGGATAAGAACTAGGTGTATGGAAAGGGGGAGTGCAGAAAGTATACATTCTGTCAAAACATGGTATTGTTAACTCTTATGTATCCTATGGAGAGAGGCAAAGGGCAACAGTCTGGTTTCAGTCACTGATAAGATAGGACAGTCAGAGATTGGGGAGGCGCATTGGCGAACCGTCATTCAGGGCAGGTGGGGCTCTGAGCCCTACACTTTCAGCAGGGCTCTCCTGTTTTGCATGTTATTTTGGTATTAATACGTGTCATATATCAGTTTGCAAACAATGTTAAAAAATATATATATATCATTGAGTTATAAAGCCGCATACAAACATGGTCTCTTTTTTGTTTTATTGAGTAAGGCAGCTCCAAAATGCAAAAGGTTTCAGTCTAGCTCAGTGCTTTCTGTGGTGGTGGGGCAAGCCAGCAGAAAATACGGAGCGTTGCACGGTGATTGGCTCAGTGTTCTGTCACTCATGGGGACTCAATGTGAACACCAAGTCTAAGGGCAGAGGTAGAAAATTCAAGCCCCTTGGGTGCTGCCATAGAGTTACATTAGAAGTGCCCATCCAAGAAGGCTCACGGTCATTGGCCACAGATAAAATTATGTCAAATCACATTATCTCTACAGTAGCATTGATTGGACTGTTGGTAGTTGGAAATCGCAAATTCCACAATGAGTGGTTTGGAAGGAATCAGTGGCTAACTGCAAGCATTGCAAAGCTATCATTAGCCTGCTATTCAGTGGAGTGGCTGCGTGGTCCCAAGTCTAAGATTAAGGGTCTCTTTTCCTAATTTAAAATTATAAACATTCAACATTGGCCATGCTGTCAATGAAGCATGATTTGTGCCGCGCTCAGAACAAATGTTAACTCGGGAACTGCAAAATCTGACTTTAGTGAGTTCATGACAACTGGGAACTTGGGAAAAACGAGCTACGACTGGGAAAATACGTTTTGAACTTTCATCCAACTCGGAATTGTACATTCGGAACTCGGACCTCTTTCTAGAGCTACGACCTGAAGATCACTGACAGTGCTCTTTTTTCTTTGAGTTCTTGACAGCACTATAAATCCAGAGAATGCCAGACTTTAATGACAAAGTTTGATGACAAAATTTGCCCACGAAAGACCACCGTGCCACCTTCCTGTTCAAGTGAGCACAGCACAACAAGGTGAGTCCAAAAATGTATTGCATGCTGCTACATAAATTATATAATATGCCAGGGAGATATGTAAACTGTAGCTAAGAAAGTAATACTAAGTGTATGTTGTGTAGTTAGCTGTTAGTAGCCCATGTGCCTCACCCTAATAAATTGGTCGCTGACCAAAGGGACGATCCCGGGGATCAGGAGAGGACTGGTCGCCTCCGCTGAGGCACGGAAATCTGACAAACCGGCCGAGGTGTAGGAGCCCAACGAACCAGCTGAGACGGGTCCGGTGTACGCTGTCAGATCCCTACTGGACTCCCGACGTCGTAGGGGCCGGCACCAGTATCTGGTGGACTTGGAGGGATATGGCCCAGTGGAGCGATGTTTGGTTTCGGTGGAGTACATTCTGGACCCCAACATCATCCGTGATTTCCACATTCGCCGGGGGGGGGGGTGTATTGTCACATCTTCTCCTGCTCCTCCCCTTTGGCGTACGACATTGCCAGAATACTAACCACCGGTCCTGGGAAACATCATTATGCACACCTGGCACTCATCCTTACGTGTTAATCATTACCTGTTAATCATTATGATTCACACCTGGACGCACTCATTGCGATGGCCATCCGCCTGGATAACCTTCTCTGGGAGTGTCGGCATTCTCAGCGCTTCTCTCCCTCCTTCGGCAAGTACTCGGGATCAGAGCCTGAACCCATGGAGGTAGGGGTCACCCGCCTTTCCAAGGCAGAACGACGCAGACGGATACAGCTGGGGCTATTGTCTGTATTGTGGGCAAGGAGGGCACCAGATCCAGCGGTGTCCGGTACTTCAGAATCTGGGATCCACTAGAGCAGAGGGACAGTCACGTGAAGTTCCATCCCTTGGACCAGGACTGAGTATTCCAGATTCAGATTTTCTTGCTAGACTCTTTGGCTGACTGTCCCTCATGTACTGTGTCTACAGCTTTAGTGGATTCTGGCGCAGTGAGAAACTTTATGGATCAGACCCTTGCCTCCTCCCTCAACATCACCATCTATCCACTCTCCACTCCTTTTCCGGTTCAAGGACTCGACTGTCGGCCATTAGGATCTGGGAGAGAGGAGAGGAAGAGCTAGATTCTTATGAGCGGTTCATGGCTCTGTTTAAATGCATTTTCAATCATCCCGCGGAGGGCAGATATGGAGGTAAGCGTCTGCTTCAGCTACAGCAGGGGAATCAGACGGCTGCTGAGTATGCGCTCACCTTCCGGCCAGGAGCAGCCTGGTGACCTAGAGCGCCAGAGAGGGAGTATACCTGACATTTCATTGTCTGCTTATAAGCCCCCTTTATTTATCCTATGGTTCTGACTTGGTGTTCAGCGAGAACACTGTAAGAACGGCCCATGTTCTGAATTATATCGCTGTACATTTTAAAAGTGCTGAACAAATAGTTATATTGACTACATCCGTCCTAGCTCGCTCATGAATGTCTTAAATGGAATTACGTATTGCCTCTTATGCGCTTGTCGTCCCCTTATGCCATAGTTTGTACATCTCAATAGTCAGTAGCAACCACATTTGTTTAAGCAAGTCAGCCCTATCAGCATATTTTTAAAAGGCAGTAAATGAGGAACTGTTTCGCTGCCAGACAAGGCTCCGCCAGGTGTAGCAGTGATAAGGTGTTAGGACTGCTGTCGGGACAGCTTTATGTAGGCCCTAACAGTTTGTGGGCACCGTTTGTCACCGTTATAGTGCAATTAATGTATTGTACAGTGTTGTGTTGTGTAGTGGCTTTGCTGGCATGCATCCCAAAATTATAATTTTTTTGCCCCACCAAGATTTACTTGCTAAAATCGCCACTGGGGAGGAGCGGGGAATTCGGCCGAGGTCAGGTCAGATGAAGTGGTTAGGAAAGGTCCTATCCCACACATATATACTTCCATACCCACAAAGGTTCTAGCATGTATGACCCAGTGGGTGAATAAACTTGTTTTTAATGTTTTACTTTGTTTGTTCAGCACCTAACAGTTGGCTTTGTCGGCAGGATTCACAACGATTTATAGTCAAACTGGAGAATCTGAATCAGTGGAACAGGAGCCGGCACATAAAAACATGGTTGGCAAAGTTCTTACACTACTCATTCTGACATCTTGGGAAGACTAGAGTCGTAAGGTGAATACAAATGAATGGATAGGGGGGTTTAGCCACCTGAAAGTTAGACTAGGCTCCTGCAGGCACTGCGTGCCTAGGAAGATTTAGCCCACTAACAGCTTAGACTGTAGCAATGCGGGCACTGCGTGCCTAGGAAGGTTTAGGCCCTTAACAGGTTCAACTGTAGCACTGTGTGCCTACAGTGGTTCCTCCTTTAAAAGTTGAGCTTACACCAGCGTCACAGCTTCATTGCTCCAGACCACCACAAGAGGGAGTTGGGACCCAAACGCATAATGAGTGTTCTAAGGTTGTTTTTATGACTAATCATATCGAGTGGTTCCAATGACGAATTTTGACGCTAACCACCCTTGCCTTGTCGTTCTTCAACAAGGATGGCTGACAAAAGATTACGGTGGAACCAGATGTAAGTTATTATAACGTCATAACGAGTCAAGCAAAACATTTACAATTGAGAGGAATGTAGAGACAAACGTTTGTGCTTATTTGTTTGTCAAAGTTAACTTGCTATATAGCGTTTTTGGTAAATTATCTGACTAGCTAACATTAGCCAGCTGGCTAGTGTTAGGAGAATGAATTTGTAATTTATGTTGTTTAATGTTTTAGGGTCTCCTGAGACAACCAGCAAACCAGGCTGTCGTCTTGTGAAACAGTGGATGTAAAGAATCAGGCTAGCTAAAGTGTTTACTGCAAATTGAATGTACAATTGTGTAAGCTTTCCTTACAATGCAGCTGAAGTAACATAGCTAGCTAACTATTTACTTGCTTACTGTGTAGTGGAGGATAAAAATAACTATGCCTATGGATGTGTAGCTAGCTACAATATGTAGCCAATCTGTGTATGGACCCTAAAACGTTAGCTTCTGAACTAATATTCATACCAATCTATGAACCTCAGCTATTATAGTTGTTGTATCAACATCAAGTTTGAAAGGCATTTATAAAGCCTATGGATCGAGCAGAATATAATAACTTAATAGTGCCAAGGAGTCACGACCTCTACCGAAGTCGATGCCTCTCCTTGTTCGGGCGGTTTTCGGCGGTTGACGTCGCCGGTCTTCTAGCCATCGCTGATCCATTTTTCATTTTCCATTTGTGTTGCCTTGTTTTCCCACACACCTGGTTTCTTTTCCCTCATTACGTGTTGTGTATTTAGCCCTCAGTTTTCCCCCATGTCTTTGTGCGTGATTGTTTATTGTTAGGTCGGTACGTTTCCGGCTGGTTTATTTCCCGGGTGCTGTTTTACCCGTGTTTAGTGGCAACCGTTATTTTGTTCGCACATTGGGTTTGTTACTTTGTGCATTTGCCTTTATTAAAGTGTGTTGTTCACTTATTTCTGCTCTCCTGCGCCTGACTTCATGCACCAGCAACACCCAACGCCTGACACAAGGATGCAAGTCCTATATACAAAATGTACTGTAGTTATTACCATGCATGACATTCCCACATTGTAGCCTTTACATTGATTATATTCACTGATCATGTACTCTTCCTTGGCAAATAAAGTTGCGGTTCAGGTATGACTCTCGGAGACATTCTTTTTCAGTCATATCAAACTCCATTATTTGAATGATTCTGTGTCTGCATGTATGTATTACAATTATACCCTTCAACAGTGTTTACCACTCCTGCTCCTGGGACATCAATGATTACACATTGTATCTATGCAATAGATTAGAAACATGATTTATTTGTAATTCATATATACAGAAAAAAAACTATGCATATCTATCTCCTTTCATTGCATTAATCTGAGGACACAGGACAGTATTTCAATGAGATATTTAATTTCAGAGAATGTGAAACGCTTTATTGAAAGAAATTCATCATCCAGGTGTTATAAATGCATTATAATTAAGATAATTGTAATATTATAAATACAAGTTCAATCTGTACTTCAATGCACATATGGTGTGCATTATAAAACGAGGAAGAAAGACGAGGTGGGGAGAGAGGTGTAGAAAACAGAAAGGGAAAGAAGTAAGAACAGCGGCAGAGAGCCTATGATTCATGAATTACAGTGCTACCCTAATATGCTCTTAGTTCATCACAATTGTGGTGTCTCCTAACCAGCCTTGGGCCCCCAGTCGGCCCGAAGGTCATCTTAAGAGCGGGTGAGGTGGCGATGACCGGACTGGCTTCCTCTCTCACATCAAAACATCTCTGCAGACGAGAGACAGATGGATAGAGAGAGAGCATGATTAAGCTTTGTTTTTTTGTATTCTAACACGGTCCGTCACATAATCATCAGGAGGTGAAATGCAAAACTGACCTTGGATCATTAACTCTGGGACTACTACATCTCTGTCTGTATTTCAATGCAAAGCATCTCTTTAATAATACTTCCTGTTGACCAAGTGACCTCTCACCTCTGATCATGCTGTGCCCTCTGTGTCAGCCAGTTCAGATGCGGGAGGGGTTCACCAAAACAGCTGATATAACCTAGAGAATTTAGGGAGAAGGGGGAGAGGGATGAAGTGGAGAAGAGAGACTGTTATTGTGTGAGTGTGTTCTCACCTGGTGTCCACACTAAGTGGCTACAGAGCACTTTATGCTGAAAATCAGACACATGAGGACAAACAATAGAAGATAATGTCAATAGAAGATACTGTATGTGATGCAGACACCTATTGGAGTGTACCTGAAACACTTAAATATAGAGGGCTATGTGTCGCAACACTTGGATATTGCAAGGCTAACCCCCAGGGAATTCATGACTTGGCAGCAAGAGATAGCATAGGATAGTGCAGTGAAAATGGCTGTGTTGATGTGGTGTAAATCTGAAAATTAGCAGCTGACATCTTAAGTTTTTTTTAGTAACCCTTTTGGGATAGGGGGCAGCATTTTCACTTTTGGATGAATAGCGTGCCCAGAGGGAACTGCCTCCTACTCTGTCCCAGATGCTAATATATGCATATTATTATTAGTATTGGATAGAAACACTCTGAAGTTTCTAAAATTGTTTGAATGATGTCTGTAAGTATAACAGGACTCATATGGGAGGCGAAAACCTGAGAAAAATCCAACCAGGAAGTGGGACAACTGAGGTTTGTAGTTTTTCGAAGCTTGGCCTGCCGAGTACACATTGAGATATGGATGAGGTTGCACTTCCTAGGGCTTCCACTAGATGTCAACCGTCTTTTGAAACTTGAATGAGGATTCTGCTATAAAGGAGGGGCTCATGAGACCTGTTTGAGTCAGTGGTCTGGAATAGTGCCTCGGTCTCATGACGCGCGCTCCCGACAGAGTTACCTCTTGTTCCAGTGCCTTTCTGAAGACAAAGGAATTCTCCGGTTGGAACCTTATTTTTTATTTTTTTTATTGAACCTTTATTTAACCAGGAAGGGCTCATTGAGATTAAAATCCCTTTTTCAAGAGCGCCCTGGCCAAGATAGGCAACACAAAGTCATTACAAAAAAATTACAGACAGAAAACATGAAAAACTACAAGTAATCTAGTAAAAAACCATTGAATCTAGTAACAACCATAAAATTGATGTTTTATGTTAAAAACATCCTAACGATTGATTCCATACATTGTTTGACATGTTGCTATAGGACTGTAACAGAACCTTTCGAGTTTTTGTCAGGATGAAATGATCGCGCCTCATGAAGATGGATTACTGGGCTGAACACGCTAACAACACGTGGCTAATTGGACATACATTATGGAACTTTATGGAACAAATCAGTCATTTATTGTCGAACTGGGATTCCTGGGAGTGCCTTCTGATGAAGATCATCAAAGTTAAGTGAATATTTATGGTGTTGTTTCTAACTTTGTTGATTCCAAAATGGCGGCTATTCCTCTGGCTGTTTTGGGTTCTGAGCGCCGTTCTCAGATTATGCTTTTTCCGTAATTTAAAAAAAAATCTGACACAGTGGTTGCATTAAGGAGTAAGGAGAAGTCTATTTTAATCATGTGAATAACACAATGTTTATTATGAGTATTTCTGCAAAATCACCGGATGTTTTGGAATCAAAACATTACTGCATGTAAGGCACCAATGTAAACTGAGATTTTAGATATAAATATAAACATTATCGAACAAAACATACATGTATTGTGTAACATGAAGTCCTATGAGTGTCATCTGATGAAGATCATCAAAGGTTAGTGATTCATTTTATCTATATTTCTGCTTTTTGTGACTCCTACCTTTGGCTGGAAAAATGGCTGTGTTTTTTTTCGACTTAGCGTTGATCTAATATAATGTTGTGCTAACATATGTTGTGCTTTAGCTGTAAAGCATTTTTTAAATCGGACAAGATGGGTAGATCAACAAGATCTTTATCTTTCATTTGCTGTATTGGACTTGTTAATGTGTGAAAGTGACATATTTCAAAAAATTAATTTGGAATTTTCGCAAGCTGCCTTTTCAGCGGAATGTTGTCGAGGTGCTCCGCTAGCCGAACCCCTGCGCTAGAAAGGTTAATGCATGTGAGACAGGTTCCATGTACAACAAGACAGGCAGATATGGAGCAAAATAACACAGAACAGTTTAATTACCTCTGGTTATGGACACTTTTACGAGCAATAAAGCTTCCACGGCCTGTTCCTTGAACAGTGAACATCTGGCAATATCTATTTATAAAGTTAGTGAGGGAAATGTAAGTCTCCAGCTTCACCGATTTTTGCAATTTGTTCCAGTCACTGGTAGCAGAGAACTGGAAGGAAAGGTGGCCAAATGAGGTGTTGTCTTTGGGGATGACCAGCCGACTAGAGCATACAGGTCGCAGTGGTGAGTGGTATAAGGGGCTTTGGTAGAAAAACAGATGGCACTGTGATTGACTGCATCCAATTTGCTGAGTAGAGTATTGGAAGCTATTTAATAGATGACATCGCCAAAATCGAGGATCAGTTTTACTAGGGTAAGTTTGCCAGCGTTAGTGAAGGAGGCTTTGTTGCGAAATAGAAAACCGATTCTAGATTTGATTTGGGGATTGGAAACATTTGATATGAGTCTGGAAGGAGAGTTTACAGTCTAACCAGAACCCTAGGTATTTGTAGTTGTCCACGTATTCAAGGTCAGAACCGTCCAGAGTGCGATGCTAGTCGGGCAGGCGGGTGCGTGCAGCAAACGTTTGAAAAGCATGCATTTGTTTTTACTAGCGTTTAAGAGCAGTTGGAGGCCACAGAAGGAGTGATATATGTCATTGAAGCTCATTTGGAGGGTAGTTAACTTCTTATGGCTGCAATTCCGTTAACGGGATCGATATGACAACAGCCAGTAAAAGTGCAGGGCGCCAAATTCAAAACAGCAGAAATCTCATAATTAAAATTCCTCAAACATACATGTATCTCATACCGTTTTAAAGGTAATCTTGATGTTAATCCCACCACAGTGTCCGATTTCAAATAGGCTTTACAGCGAAAGCACCACAAACGATTATGTTAGGTAACCACCAACTCACAGAAAAACCCAGCCATTTTTCCAGCCAAAGAGAGGAGTAACAAAAAGCACAAATAGAGATCAAATTAATAATTAACCTTTGATGATCTTCATCAGAATGCACTCCCAGGAATCCTAGTTCCACGATAAATTCTTGATTTGTTCGATAATGTCCATTATTTATGTCCAAGTAGCTACTTTTGTTAGGGCTTAGGTATACAAATCCAAACGCTCGTGCAGGTCCAGCATAACGTCGAGCAAAAACTTCAAATAGTTATATTACAGGTCTTAGAAACATTTCAAAGTAAGTATAGAATCAATCTTTAGGGTGTTTTTAGCATAAATCTTCAATAACGTTCCAACCGGAGAATTTCTTTGTCTGTAGAGAAGCAATGGAACGCAGGTTGCTATCATGTGAATTGCACATGACCAGCACTTGGCTCTCTGCCAGACACCTGGCTCATTCAGCTCCCATTCAGCCCCACAACGCTGTAGAAGCCTCATTCAAGTTTCTAAAGACGGTTGACATCTAGGGGAAGCACTAGGAAGTGCAACTTCATCCATATCCCACTGTGTATTCAATAGGGGCTGAGTTGAAAATCGACCAACCTCAGATTTCCCACTTCCTATTTGGATTTCTTCTCAGGTTTTTGCCTGCCATATGAGTTCTGTTATACTCACAGATATCATTCAAACAGTTTTAGAAACTTCAGAGTGTTTTCTATCCAATACTACTAATACATATATGCATATATTAGCAACAGGGACTGAGGAAGGGGGCCGTTTACTCTGGGCACCTCTGGGCACCTTTCCTCCAAGCTACTCAATACTGTCCCTGCAGCCATAAGAAAGGTTGCAAGTTCTTACTTTCATCAGCAGCTAGCCATCAGAAGCTAATTAGCTACAAGCTATTTAGCCATTGTTAGCCACTGTTAGTGTCCTTTCCCCTCTGTTCAGGCACCAGCCATTTTTTAGCCTGGATAATACCTGCCAGCCTCAGACTGTTTTTCTCCACTACAATGCTGGATTCCTGCCATAAACCCTGGACCATTTCTCCAGATCATCACAGCTAGCTAGCTGCCACTGAGTGACCCAGCCCCGAAGCTAGCCCTGAGCCAGGTGCATCTCCCGGCTAGTAAACAAAATTACCACAACTACAATACCTCTTTCGCCATCTGGCCAGGTCCCTTCGTCGACACGGCGCTCCGCTGTACCACCACGACTGGTCCGCAGACGTAATTCCTCCGCTGGAATTACGTCTGCTTTTGCCGATGTCGGAGCACACGCTTCTCCTTACCCCGGCCTGCTAACTTTAAACGCCTTGTCTCCCGCGTGCTACCGTAGCAACGACTACCCCGCGGCTTCCCTGTTCCATCTATTGCTGTACACTGGACCCTATGATCACTTGGCTACATAGCTGATGCCTGCTGGACTGTTCATTTATCACGGTACTCCACTTTGTTTACCTTTGTTTATCTGTCGGTCCTAGCCCCGAACTCAGGCCCTGTGTGTAGTTAACCGACCCTCTCTGCCCATTCATCTGCATTTTACCTGTTGTTGTTGCCTTAGCTGATTAGCTGTTGTTGTCTTACCCATTGTTGTCTTAGCTAGCTCTCCCAATCAACACCTGTGATTATCATCACTCAGTGCCTGGGCTTATCTCCACTGTACCTGCACCACACCATAACCCTGTCTGCACATTATGCCCTGAATCTATTCTACCACGCCCAGAAATCTGCTCTTTTTATTCTCTAACGCACTAGACGACCCGTTTTGCTAGCCTTTAGCCGTACCCTCCTCCTACTCCTCCTTTGTTCCTCTGGTGATGTGGAGGCTAACCCAGGCCCTGCGCGTCCTCAGGCACTCTCATTTGTTGACTTCTGTAATCGAAAAAGCCTTGGTTTCATGCATGTCAACATCAGGGGCCTCCATCCTAAGTTTGTTTTACTCACTGCTTTAGCACACTCCGCCAACCCTGATGTCCTTGCTGTGTCTAAATCCTGGCTTTGGAAGGCCACCAAAAATGTTGAGATTTCCATACCCAACTACAACATTTTCCATCAAGATAGAATTGCCAAAGGGGGAGGAGTTGCAATCCACTGCAGAAATAGCTTGCAAAGTTCTGTCATACTTTCCAGGTCTATGCCCAAACAGTTCGAGCTTCTAATTAAAAAAATTAATCTCTCCAGAAATAAGTCTCTCACTGTTGCCGCCTGTTTGTAGACCCCCCTCAGCTCCCAGACTGTGCCCTGGACACCATATGTCAATTGATTGCCCCCCCATCTATCTTCAGAGTTCGTTCTGTTAGGTGAAGG
Source organism: Oncorhynchus mykiss (assembly GCF_057628025.1). Lineage (NCBI taxonomy): Eukaryota > Metazoa > Chordata > Actinopteri > Salmoniformes > Salmonidae > Oncorhynchus > Oncorhynchus mykiss. The sequence goes on from NC_143036.1 coordinate 45,445,160, forward strand.
GCTTCGTTCTGTTACTTTTGTTAGGGCTTAGGTATACAAATCCAAACGCTCGTGCAGGTCCAGCATAACGTCGAGCAAAAACTTCAAATAGTTATATTACAGGTCTTAGAAACATTTCAAAGTAAGTATAGAATCAATCTTTAGGGTGTTTTTAGCATAAATCTTCAATAACGTTCCAACCGGAGAATTTCTTTGTCTGTAGAGAAGCAATGGAACGCAGGTTGCTATCATGTGAATTGCACATGACCAGCACTTGGCTCTCTGCCAGACACCTGGCTCATTCAGCTCCCATTCAGCCCCACAACGCTGTAGAAGCCTCATTCAAGTTTCTAAAGACGGTTGACATCTAGGGGAAGCACTAGGAAGTGCAACTTCATCCATATCCCACTGTGTATTCAATAGGGGCTGAGTTGAAAATCGACCAACCTCAGATTTCCCACTTCCTATTTGGATTTCTTCTCAGGTTTTTGCCTGCCATATGAGTTCTGTTATACTCACAGATATCATTCAAACAGTTTTAGAAACTTCAGAGTGTTTTCTATCCAATACTACTAATACATATATGCATATATTAGCACAGGGACTGAGGAAGGGGGCCGTTTACTCTGGGCACCTCTGGGCACCTTTCCTCCAAGCTACTCAATACTGTCCCTGCAGCCATAAGAAAGGTTGCAAGTTCTTACTTTCATCAGCAGCTAGCCATCAGAAGCTAATTAGCTACAAGCTATTTAGCCATTGTTAGCCACTGTTAGTGTCCTTTCCCCTCTGTTCAGGCACCAGCCATTTTTTAGCCTGGATAATACCTGCCAGCCTCAGACTGTTTTTTATTCTCTGACGCACTAGACGACCCGTTTTGCTAGCCTTTAGCCGTACCCTCCTCCTACTCCTCCTTTGTTCCTCTGGTGATGTGGAGGCTAACCCAGGCCCTGCGCGTCCTCAGGCACTCTCATTTGTTGACTTCTGTAATCGAAAAAGCCTTGGTTTCATGCATGTCAACATCAGAGGCCTCCATCCTAAGTTTGTTTTACTCACTGCTTTAGCACACTCCGCCAACCCTGATGTCCTTGCTGTGTCTAAATCCTGGCTTTGGAAGGCCACCAAAAATGTTGAGATTTCCATACCCAACTACAACATTTTCCATCAAGATAGAATTGCCAAAGGGGGAGGAGTTGCAATCCACTGCAGAAATAGCTTGCAAAGTTCTGTCATACTTTCCAGGTCTATGCCCAAACAGTTCGAGCTTCTAATTAAAAAAATTAATCTCTCCAGAAATAAGTCTCTCACTGTTGCCGCCTGTTTGTAGACCCCCCTCAGCTCCCAGACTGTGCCCTGGACACCATATGTCAATTGATTGCCCCCCCATCTATCTTCAGAGTTCGTTCTGTTAGGTGACCTAAACTGGGATATGCTTAACACCCCAGCAGTCTAAACTAATTTGTGTGAGGTGCCCTCAATCTCACACAAATGATCAAGGAAACATGGGCACCCTGTTAGATATTATCCTGACCAACTTGCCCTCCAAAGACACCTCTGTCATCTGCGTAGAGGTGAATTAGGGAATCACCCGCAGCAAGAGCGACATCGTCGGCCCGAGAATTGCGTGGCACCCCCATAAACTGCCAGAGGTCCGGACAACAGGACCTCCGATTTGACACACTGAACTCTGTCTACGATGTAGTTGGTGAACCAAGCGAGGCAGTCAACCAAGGCTGCTGAGTCTAACAATTTATTTTATCTTTATTTAACTAGGCAATTCAAAACAAATTCTTATTTTCAATGACGGCCTAGGAACAGTGGGTTAATTGTTCAGGGGCAGAACGACGGGCAGAACAACAGATTTGTCAGCTCGGGGATTTGAACTTGCAACCTTTCGGTTACTAGTCCAACACTCTAACCACTAGGCTACCCTGCCGCCCCAACAATACGGTGATTGACAGAGTCGAAAGCCTTGGTCAGGTCGATGAAGATGGCTGCACAGGACAATATTTGATTGATGGCGGTTATGATATCTCTTAAACCAGTCTGGTTTTAGACCCCATCATAGCACTGAGACTGCACTTGTCAAGGTGGTAAATGACCTTTTAATGGCATCAGACCGAGGCTCTGCATCTATCCTCGTGCTCCTAGACCTTAGTGCTGCTTTTGATACCATCGATCACCACATTCTTTTGGAGAGATTGGAAACCCAAATTGGTCTACACGGACAAGATCTGGCCTAGTTTAGATCTTATCTGTAAGATTATCTGTATTTTACCTCTTGGGGATGTCATTCGAAAACATAATGTTAACTTTCACTGCTATGCGGATGACACACAGCTGTACATTTCAATGAAACATGGCGAAGCCCCAAAATTGCCCTCGCTAGAAGCATGTGTTTCAGACATAAGGAAGTGGATGGCTGCAAACTTTCTACTTTTAAACTCGGACAAAACAGAGATGCTTGTTCTAGGTCCCAAGAAACAAAGAGATCTTCTGTTGAATCTGACAATTAATCTTAATGGTTGTACAGTCGTCTCAAATAAAACTGTGAAGGACCTCGGTGTTACTCTGGACCCTGATCTCTCTTTTGAAGAACATATCAAGACTGTTTCAAGGACAGCTTTTTTCCATCTACGTAACATTGCAAAAATCAGAAACTTTCTGTCCAAAAATGATGCAGAAAAATGTATCCATGCTTTTGTCACTTCTAGGTTAGACTACTGCATTGCTCTACTTTCCGGCTACCCGGATAAAGCACTAAATAAACCTCAGTTAGTGCTAAATACGTCTGCTAGAATCCTGACTAGAACCAAAAAATTTGATCATATTACTCCAGTGCTAGCCTCCATACACTGGCTTCCTGTCAAGGCAAGGGCTGATTTCAAGGGTTTACTGCTAACCTACAAAGCATTACATGGGCTTGCTCCTACCTATCTCTCTGATTTGGTCCTGCCGTACATACCTACGCGTATGCTATGGTCACAAGACGCAGGCCTCCTAATTGTCCCTAGAATTTCTAAGCAAACAGCTGGAGGCAGGGCTTTCTCCTATAGAGCTCCATTTTTATGGAATGGTCTTCCTACCCATGTGGGAGACGCAAGCTCGGTCTCAACCTTTAAGTCTTTACTGAAGACTCTTCTCTTCAGTGGGTCATATGATTGAATGTAGTCTGGCCCAGGAGTGTGAAGGTGAACGGAAAGGCTCTGGAGCAACGAACCGCCCTTGCTGTCTCTGCCTGGCCGGTTCCCCTCATTCTACTGGGATTCTCTGCATCTAACCCTATTACAGGGGCTGAGTCACTGGCTTACTAGGGCTCTTTCATACCGTCCCTAGGAGGGGTGCGTCACTTGAGTGGGTTGAGTCACTGATGTGGTCATCCTGTCTGGGTTGACGCCCCCCCTTGGGTTGTGCCGTGGCGGAGATCTTTGTGGGTTATACTCGGCCTTGTCTGTTGGTGGTTGAAGATATCCCTCTAGTGGTGTGGGGGCTGTGCTTTGGCAAAGTGGGTGGGGTTATATCCTTCCTATTTGGCCCTGTCCGGGTGTCATCGGATGGGGCCACAGTGTCTCCTGACTCCTCCTGTCTCAGCCTCCAGTATTTATGCTGCAGTGGTTTATGTGTCGGGGGCTAGGGTCAGTTTGTTATATTTGGAGTACTTCTCCTGTCCTATCCGGTGTCCTGTGTGAATTTAAGTATGCTCTCTCTAATTCTCTCTTTCTTTCTCTCTCTCGGAGGACCTGAGCCCTAGGACCATGCCTCAGGACTACCTGACATGATGACTCCTTGCTGTCCCCAGTCCACCTGGCTGTGCTGCAGCTCCAGTTTCAACTGTTCTGCCTGTGATTATTATTATTTGACCATGCTGGTCATTTATGAACATTTGAACATCTTGACCATGTTCTGTTATAATCTCCACCTGGCACAGCCAGAAGAGGACTGGCCACCCCACATAGCCTGGTTCCTCTCTAGGTGTCTTCTAAGGTTTTGTCCTTTCTAGGGAGTTTTTCCTAGCCACAGTGCTTCTACACCTGCATTGCTTGCTGTTTGGGGTTTTAGGCTGGGTTTCTGTACAGCACTTTGAGATATCAGCTGATGTACAAAGGGTTATATAAACCAATTTGATTTGATTTGAATGAAAAATAAATTGGAATATATACAAAAAGGACGAAAAATACAAAAAATAAACAAGATGTGAGCAAACCACTGCACTACTACGATGTCTTGGACACGATAGCCGAGCTAGGTGTGAAAACCCCCACTCCTATCACAGACCAGATTTACAGATTTAACGAACAAGGGGTAACTTGCTACTCAATGTAATAAAGTAATGCCTTTTCAAATAAGTTACCTTACACGTTTTGTTGTCTGACAATTTGTTAGCTACGCTGTCCTTATGAACCACATAGCATATCATATCATTACAGCAGTATGTACCGGTATGTTACCTAGCTACCTAACGTTAGTAGTTCTACATCAAACTTGTCAGTATATTAACTGTAGGCTATCTAACTACCCAATGTTTATTGACTTTATTATTCTCATCATTCTTAGCTTAGCTACATGGTATAGTCGTTGTGCTTTCTCAATGGACATTCGGGTGCTTTCGTAAATTCTCTTTGGCTATCTACAGGCTGGACATGGATATATATGGGCTAGGATATGCATATCATTGGTAGATTTGGATAGAAAACACTCTAAAGTTTCTAAAACTGTTAGAATCATGTCTGTATAACTGAACTGAGTATAACAGAACTGATATGGCAGGCAAAACCCTGAGGACAACCAATCCCCCCCCCAAAAAATTAGGCCGATCACTATTTTCAATGGCTGTCACTTTTATTATAAGGCGAAGTCCTCCCAGATTGCAGTTCCTACGGCTTCCACTAGATATCAACAGTCTTTAGAAAGAGTTTCAGGCTGGATTTTGGAAATATGAGCCAGAAATTGTAGTTTTTCTAGGTGGCTGCCATTTTGGCTGTGGTGTTTCCAAGCGCGTGAATGAGAGTGCGTTCTTTGGTATTTTTCTCCGTTAAAGACAATAACGATTCTGTCTTTTTTTTTTTAGGGTGGATCAGCTTAATATTGCGGAAAGAAAGTTGCTTCAAATGTAATTGTCTGCATCATTTCCAATCATATTTTTTGGGGTAAATATATATATCCATACACGCATGCATATATATACACATATATATATATATATACATACACATACCTATATAGACATACATACTTTTTTAAAGAATATACCTTTATATACCGATCCCCCAATTGGAGTAAACTAATAAACACTTCTGCTTCTACCTTCAATCCATACATCTTATACATACTCTACAGACACAGTCTACTTTACAATAGTTCTCTCTTGTTTGTTCGTAGTCCTTCCTCTATTTCTGATGTCCAACCAGTTTGATTTCTATTTGTAACTATGCTATTTCACAAAAGCTCCGAACCTATATACATTCTACAGATCCCGTATGCTTTACATTGTTTATCTTGTTATTAGTCCCACCCTTCAGCTCCACTCAACCCCTCCCATCTGTCTCTCAACATCATCCATTTCGGATTTCTACGTGCCATATATTTTCGAACTGTGCTGTGATGCTTCACAAAATAATTGAACCTTCCTATTCTCATAGCTTCTACAGATTGTAAATTAAAAATAAACGTTTTTGTTAAAATAATTATTATATTATTGATTGATTGACTATGGCTTTTCAAATCACCCAGTATTGCTATCTGTAGCGTTAGTTCTAGGCAAATGTTGCAATTCTTCAGCCATTCCTGGACTTGTGACCAAAAATGAGCTACATATGGACAATACCAAAAAAAATGATCTAATGACTCTGCCTCGTCACAGCAAAATCTGCAGAGCTGGGAAGATTGTATCCCCCATTGATATAACATTCTATTAGTTGCAAGAATGTTGTATAGTAATTTATATTGAAAAATGTGAAGTTTTGAATCCGGCGTTGTTTTGCGTATCAATTCATAAACCATGTGCCATGGAATGGGTACATCGAAAATCTCTTCCCAACTATTTTGCAATTTATATGGCACAGCTGTCAGTTTTTTGGTCCTTAAATGAAATTGGTATATGTTTTTATTTATCACACTTTTCTTTAACCATTTATGTTCTTTAATACAGGGCCGACATACAAGTTCCTTACTTTTTTCCCCTTCTACTTGCCTCTTCCATTTTTGTGGTAATGCTGCAATTAATTGGTTGTAATTTTGGGTAGAGCAGACATTTCCATATGTCTGTGTTAGCTGCATGTGTGACATAACTCCACCAGTCCTATTTATGATATCATTCACTAAAATTATACCTTTTTTAAAAATGTCTTCTAGAAATACATTTTTAAAAAAAAATCAATTAGTATATTTGAATTTAACCACAATATTTGTTGTACTATTTGTTCCGTCCTTTCAGGTGGATTAAACTGAAATTGCAACCAACTTTCTAAGGCTTGTTTAAAAAATAAAGATATTTTGGAGATTATTTCCTTTTCAAACAACCGAAAGTGAGCAGGTGTAATCTGAATAAAGGGGAAAAGGCCCTTCCTGAATATAGGATGAGACATTCGTACCAATTGACTAGAGAACCAGTTTGGATTTAAGTATAACTTTTGTATGACTGATGCCTTTGGTGAGAGGTCTAATGCTTTAATATTTAATCATTTCTGCCCACCGAATTCATGTTCATTATATAAATAGGCCCTTTTAATTTTATCTGGTTTGCCGTTCCAAATAAAATAGAATATTTTTTGTTCATATAATTTAAAAAGCTGGTCACTAGGTGTAGGCAAAACCTTAAGCAAATAGGTAAACTGTGAGTTAATCAGGGTGAGTTAATCAGGGTGATTTTTCCACAAATAGACAGGTAGTTTCCTTTCCATGGTTGCAAGATCTTTTTGCTAATTTTCTATAAAAATTTATTGAAGTGAGATCCTTTCTTTCCTTTGGGATTTGTATACCGAGTATGTCTACATCTCTGTCAGACCATTTAATTGGTAAACTACATGGTAATGTAAAATGTGCATTTTTTAGTGATCCAATATGTAATATGGTACATTTATCATAATTTGGTTTTAATCCAGAGAGGATCGCAAAAGTATCTAGATTCTCTAAGAGGCCGTGGAGAGAATCCAATTGTGGTTTTAAAAGAAAACATGAATCATCAGCGTACAATGACACCTTCGTTTTTAGGCCACGGATTTCTAATATCTTAATATTATTGTTTGATCTAATCTTTGCAGCTAACATTTCAATGGCAATAATAAATAGATATGCCGATAGTGGACAACCTTGTTTTACTCCTCTAGATAGTTTAAAACTTTCTGAGATGTAGCCATTATTTACTATTTTACACCTAGGGTTACTATACATAACCTTAACCCATTTTATAAGAGATTCCCCAAAATTGAAATATTCTAGGCATTTACATATAAACTCCAGTCGTACTTTATCAAAAGCCTTTTCAAAATCAGCTATGAAAACCAGTCCTGGTGTCCCCGATATTTCATAGTGTTCTATGGTTTCCAGTACTTGTCTGATATTATCTCCAAAAATATAAAAAACCTGTCTGATTTAGGATGAATAATATCTGAAAATACTTTTTTAATTCTATGTGCCAAGAATTTTGCTAGGATTTTTGCATCACAACACTGAAGCGTAAGAGGTCTCCAATTTTTTAAATGGACTGGATCTTTATATATACCACTTGGGTCCTGTTTCAGTAATAATGATATCAGAACTTCTTGTTGCGTGTCTGATAATCTACCATTTATATAGGAGTGGTTAAAACAAGTCAACAACGGTCCTTTGAGTATACCCAAAAAAGTTTTGTATACTTCCACTGGTATGCCATCCAGCCCTGGAGTTTTCCCATCCTTAAACACCCCAATTGCCTCAAGCAGTTCCTCCTATGTAATTTGGCCTTAATTTTACATTATTATTAGGAAAAAAATCCATACAATTAGTTTCAGTTAGTGGAGATGGAGGAGTCTGAAATGAAACCATATTCTTAAAGTACTTTACTTCCTCTTTCAAAATATCATTTGGTGAATCATGCGTGACTCCATCATTTGTAACAATTTTTAATCAAAAAAAATTGGTAGCTTTTCTATTTTGAAGATTGAAAAATAATTTGGTGCATTTCTCCCCATATTCCATCCAGTTCGCTTTATTTTTATAATATATTACACTAGATTTTTCTTGAATAAGTTCCTCTGTTTCTTTTTGTTTTTCCTCTAACTTATTCTGTACCCTTTTATTGCTATCTAACTGTACTGTTAGTCCTTAAATTTCCTTTGTTAATATGGACTCTTTTGATCTAAATTGCTTTTGTTTTATAGATGAGTACTGAATTGCATTGCCTCTAAAGGCACATTTAAAAGTGTCCCATTCAGTAAGGGGATCTGCTGTACCTATGTTATGTCTGAAAAAGTCAGTTATAAATTCTTCTGTCCTAGTTCTAAACAATTTATCATCTAGTAAGCTTTGATTAAATTTCCAATATCCTCGCCCACGTGGAAATTCTGTAAGAGTACTATATATGCCAATTATGTGATGATCCGACCGCATTCTGTCCCCTATCAACACTTTTAAAAACTTTTGGTGCCAGAGAGAATGGTATAAGAAAGTAGTCAAGGCGACTAGCTTGATTAAGCCTCCGCCATGTAGATCTCACTAGATCAGGGTATTTAAGTCTCCATATATCCACTAATTCCAATATATCCATGACATTCATGATTTCCTTAAATGCCTGAGGGTGATAGTTTGTAGTGTGATTTCCTTTCCGGTCCATAGAGGTATTTAAGACCGTATTAAAATCTCCCACCATAATAATAGAGTCTAGTTTTGCTTGTAGAGTTGATAGATTCTTATATATACTTTCAAAGAAGCTTGGATCATCATTATTTGGACTGTATAGGTTAATAAGCCATATCTGTTTATTGTCCAATAACATATTTAAAATAATCCATCTACCTTGAGGATCTGTTTGGACAATTTGCACATTTGGATCAAAATTATTGTTCATTAAAACCATTTTTTATTTTTATTTATTTCGCCTTTATTTAACCAGGTAGGCTAGTTGAGAACAAGTTCTCATTTGCAACTGCGACCTGGCCAAGATAAGGCATAGCAGTGTGAACAGACAACACAGAGTTACACATGGAGTAAACAATTAACAAGTCAATAACACAGTAGAAAAAAGGGGAGTCTATATACATTGTGTGCAAAAGGCATGAGAAGGTAGGCGAATAATTACAATTATGCAGATTAACACTGGAGTGATAAATGATCAGATGGTTATGTACAGGTAGAGATATTGGTGTGCAAAAGAGCAGAAAAATAAATAAATAAAAACAGTATGGGGATGAGGTAGGTGAAAAATGGGTGGGCTATTTACCAATAGACTATGTACAGCTGCAGCGATCGGTTAGCTGCTCAGATAGCAGATGTTTGAAGTTGGTGAGGGAGATAAAAGTCTCCAACTTCAGCGATTTTTGCAATTCGTTCCAGTCACAGGCAGCAGAGAACTGGAACGAAAGGCGGCCAAATGAGGTGTTGGCTTTAGGGATGATCAGTGAGATACACCTGCTGGAGCGCGTGCTACGGATGGGTGTTGCCATCGTAACCAGTGAACTGAGATAAGGCGGAGCTTTACCTAGCATGGACTTGTAGATGACCTGGAGCCAGTGGGTCTGGCGACGAATATGTAGCGAGGGCCAGCCGACTAGAGCATACAAGTCGCAGTGGTGGGTGGTATAAGGTGCTTTAGTGACAAAACGGATGGCACTGTGATAAACTGCATCCAGTTTGCTGAGTAGAGTGTTGGAAGCAATTTTGTAGATGACATCGCCGAAGTCGAGGATCGGTAGGATAGTCAGTTTTACTAGGGTAAGTTTGGCGGCGTGAGTGAAGGAGGCTTTGTTGCGGAATAGAAAGCCGACTCTTGATTTGATTTTCGATTGGAGATGTTTGATATGGGTCTGGAAGGAGAGTTTAGAGTCTAGCCAGACACCTAGGTACTTATAGATGTCCACATATTCAAGGTCGGAACCATCCAGGGTGGTGATGCTGGTCAGGCGTGCGGGTGCAGGCAGCGAACGGTTGAAAAGCATGCATTTGGTTTTACTAGCGTTTAAGAGCAGTTGGAGGCCACGGAAGGAGTGCTGTATGGCATTGAAGCTCGTTTGGAGGTTAGATAGCACAGTGTCCAAGGACGGGCCGGAAGTATATAGAATGGTGTCGTCTGCGTAGAGGTGGATCAGGGAATCGCCCGCAGCATGAGAAACATCATTGATATATACAGAGAAAAGAGTCGGCCCGAGAATTGAACCCTGTGGCACCCCCATAGAGACTGCCAGAGGACCGGACAGCATGCCCTCCGATTTGACACACTGAACTCTGTCTGCAAAGTAATTGGTGAACCAGGCAAGGCAGTCATCCGAGAAACCGAGGCTACTGAGTCTGCCGATAAGAATACGGTGATTGACAGAGTCGAAAGCCTTGGCAAGGTCTATGAAGATGGCTGCACAGTACTGTCTTTTATCGATGGCGGTTATGATATCGTTTAGTACCTTGAGCGTGGCTGAGGTACACCCGTGACCGGCTCGGAAACCAGATTGCACAGCGGAGAAGGTACGGTGGGATTCGAGATGGTCAGTGACCTGTTTGTTGACTTGGCTTTCGAAGACCTTAGATAGGCAGGGCAGGATGGATATAGGTCTGTAGCAGTTTGGGTCCAGGGTGTCGCCCCCTTTGAAGAGGGGGATGACTGCGGCAGCTTTCCAATCCTTGGGAATCTCAGACGATATGAAAGAGAGGTTGAACAGGCGGGTAATAGGGGTTGCGACAATGGTGGCGGATAGTTTCAGGAATAGAGGGTCCAGATTGTCAAGCCCAGCTGATTTGTACGGGTCCAGGTTTTGCAGCCCTTTCAGAACATCTGCTATCTGGATTTGGGTAAAGGAGAACCTGGAGAGGCTTGGGCGAGTAGCTGCGGGGGGGGGGGGGGGGGGCTGTTGGCCGAGGTTGGAGTAGCCAGGCGGAAGGCCTGGCCAGCCGTTGAGAAATGCTTGTTGAAGTTTTCGATAATCATGGATTTATCGGTGGTGACCGTGTTACCTAGCCTCAGTGCAGTGGGCAGCTGGGAGGAGGTGCTCTTGTTCTCCATGGACTTCACAGTGTCCCAGAACTTTTTGGAGTTGGAGCTACAGGATGCAAACTTCTGCCTGAAGAAGTTGGCTTTAGCTTTCCTGACTGACTGTGTGTATTGGTTCCTGACTTCCCTGAACAGTTGCATATCGCGGGGACTATTCGATGTTATTGCAGTCCGCCACAGGATGTTTTTGTGCTGGTCGAGGGCAGTCAGGTCTGGAGTGAACCAGGGGCTATATCTGTTCTTAGTTCTGCATTTTTTGAACGGAGCATGCTTATCTAAAATGGTGAGGAAGTTACTTTTAAAGAAAGACCAGGCATCCTCAACTGACGGGATGAGGTCAATGTCCTTCCAGGATACCCGGGCCAGGTCGATTAGAAAGGCCTGCTCACAGAAGTGTTTTAGGGAGCGTTTGACAGTGATGAGGGGTGGTCGTTTGACTGCGGCTCCGTAGCGGATACAGGCAATGAGGCAGTGATCGCTGAGATCCTGGTTGAAGACAGCGGAGGTGTATTTGGAGGGCCAGTTGGTCAGGATGACGTCTATGAGGGTGCCCTTGTTTACAGAGTTAGGGTTGTACCTGGTGGGTTCCTTGATGATTTGAGTGAGATTGAGGGCATCTAGCTTAGATTGTAGGACTGCCGGGGTGTTAAGCATATCCCAGTTTAGGTCACCTAACAGAACAAACTCTGAAGCTAGATGGGGGGCGATCAATTCACAAATGGTGTCCAGGGCACAGCTGGGAGCTGAGGGGGGTCGGTAGCAGGCGGCAACAGTGAGAGACTTATTTCTGTAGAGAGTAATTTTCAAAATTAGTAGTTCGAACTGTTTGGGTATGGACCTGGAAAGTATGACATTACTTTGCAGGCTATCTCTGCAGTAGACTGCAACTCCTCCCCCTTTGGCAGTTCTATCTTGACGGAAGATGTTATAGTTGGGTATGGAAATCTCAGAATTTTTGGTGGCCTTCCTGAGCCAGGATTCAGACACGGCAAGGACATCAGGGTTAGCAGAGTGTGCTAGAGCAGTGAGTAAGACAAACTTAGGGAGGAGGCTTCTGATGTTGACATGCATGAAACCAAGGCTTTTTCGATCACAGAAGTCAACAAATGAGGGTGCCTGGGGACATGCAGGGCCTGGGTTTACCTCCACATCACCCGCGGAACAGAGAAGGAGTAGTATGAGGGTGCGGCTGAAGGCTATCAAAACTGGTCGCCTAGGGCGTTGGGGACAGAGAATAAGAGGAGCAGGTTTCTGGGCATGGTAGAATATATTCAGGGCATAATGCGCAAACAGGGGTATGGTGGGGTGCGGGTACAGCGGAGGTAAGCCCAGGCACTGGGTGATGATGAGAGAGGTTGTATCTCTGGACATGCTGGTTGTAATGGGTGAGGTCACCGCATGTGTGGGGGGTGGGACAAAGGAGGTATCAGGGGTATAAAGAATTTCTTTGCCCATGGGAGAAGTATATTTCGCCCCCCCCAGTTCTTTTTCCACAAAACTTCATCTAAAACTGTTGAATGGGTTTCCTGTAAACAATATATATTATATTCCTTCTCTTTTAGCCAGGTAAATACTGATTTGTCTTTTCTTATTATCTGCTAGGCCATTACAATTGTAACTGGCTATACTTATTTCACCACCTATCATAATGAGACACAACTTTCAATTATTTTTATCAAAATATATGTTTGTAAACGTACCATTAAAAAGTAACATGATGATTGAGTGTCTATATAGCTGTACCATTATCTTTGCCTTTCTACTAAGTAAGCCTCCAATTGGTCCCTACTATTCCACCCGCTAAAAGCCCTCCTCATCCCGTGTTGGTTTGTCATCCCAATGCCCGGCAGATCACCCTCGACCCCCTGTATCCCATCACCCATAACCGACTGGGATCCATCCTTTGGAAAGAGCACACAGTGCCATTTACCGAATTGAAGTAGATTAACTGCCAAATGCATTTCCATCGCCCTCACCTCGATTTGTATTATATATAGCTGTGGATCATCCTCTATTGTCCCTAACATCTTTTACTTCTTCGCAACAGTTGTGGGATACACACATACACCCACACACACTCAACCCATACCCCCACACAACCATAAGCTCACTTACTCAACAATTGCACCACCCCAGAGCCCAACTCAAGATAGGTCTTGAATTACAAATGTACTCGCAGTTGCAGCTGCACGAAAAGGCCTGCAAGACCGCACAAAAAATTAGGCAAAAATTAAGAGATTTTATTTACCATTGTCAGATCCTAGATGATGGAGGTCAAATGTACATCTCTACCCTGAAACCCCCACAATACGGTCACCCGTATTGACCATATTCCCAAGCATCTCCATGCAGTCCAACTTTGATTCTGTGCCACTAGGGTCACAATAATATACCCCCTCTCTGAATGTCAGAGTGTGACCCCCTCCCCATGGGTTACTGCAGCTAGTGTTGCCAGCACTGCCACTGCCTGGGTGGGGGCACCCCACCGGAATCCCCACCGGCTAGGTACAAGGTCATCAAGGTTCTCATTAGCAGCTTTGAGAATTTCCTTGTATAGTATGCTCTCCCTTTAGGGGGCTTTGGCTTTACATGCTCAGAATCTTGAGGGGGCAGTGCTGCTCTTGGTCTCTGACCATCATTTGGCTGCATACACACCGCCTACAGCATGCACATAAAACAGTTAGGGACTTCTCCTGAGTCTCTGGGTCATTCAGGTGGGTGTCTTGGGTATAGGGTCATGGACCGTACCATTAAAATAGGATCATAAATAATTAGATATAATTTATTTTAAAAATGTAGTTCCCCATGATAGGACAATAACAAATAAAATGTATCATCTATTTTAAAACTGTTCCACCATGATAGGACAATAAATAAATAAGACCTATAATTCATTATAAAAATGTATCCATCATCTGAACAGCATTGAAAGCCCTCTCATACCCCGGCCCAGGGCAATACATTGGCTCTGGGATATGCAACCATTTCATTACTCACTCACTCAACTCACAGACATAACAAATCAAAATAAACATACACCACACCATCCACACATACTGTGCTTTCTGTTTACTTAGTTTTTATCTTCACTATGTTGAATTAGTGCTTGTGTGTTCAATTAGTTATATGTGAAGATATATAGAAAAGCTATATTTTTTATTGTATTGTTACAATCCATAACCGGGCTAGAATTGTGTTTATTTTCCTCATCTATGGGAACTTTACCATTTTTAAAATAACAATGGAGTAGTCTTTGTGTCTCTGAACAACTGATTATCAATATATAGTTTATCAACGACGAGAGCTACTCGTTTCCCTTTTAATCTATTTTCTTTGAAAATTGGATACAGAACTGTGCGCCGTTCTGCTATTTCCTTCGGAAACTGATCTTTCATGCCAATTTTGGTCCCAGCAAGTCTTTTACCCAGGCTTTTAACCATTATTTTATCTTTAAATGAAGCGAATTTGGCAACGATTGGGCACTCATACCTTTGGCCTCTCTGTCTGAAGCGGTGTACACGTTCAAGTTGGATTTTGTTGGATCTGAAGCGCTGTAAAGAGGAACTCTCTAACTACAGATTCAGGAACTTCCCCTTCTTTCTCCTGGATACCTGTAAGTACCAGATTCTCCCTCATTGATCTAGTTTGTATGTCCAGTAAGGCTTCCCTCAGAACGATGTTCTCCTTTTTAATTTAGTTCATTTCGGTTTCAATCTTATTGATGGTCCCTTTTAGCTTGTGTGTTTCCTTCTCCAAACTCATCTCGAGGCTTGCCTTCAACTCTTTTATATCCTTACTAACTAATTCAAGTATACCCAGTTTGTCATTTATTGATTTTAACAGATCAGTTTCGACCATTCCCGGTGGTGAAATTATTAAATTGTCTGTGTCTGTAGAAGAGTCATGTTTCTGTTTTGAAATCGGTTCCCCTGTCTTACTCTCCGTCATGTTTGGGTGTTGCTTGTTTTCGTAATATTTGTCGATAAATGTCTCTAGTCTTAAGATTTGTTTTGTGTTATTATCCAGATTGAAGGTTATCACCCACCAGATTATGTAGTGCTAATATTTTAGTCTAACTTGCCAATATTGAATATTACGTTTTATCTTGAGGTGCTCCACAGAACTTCGTTCAGTCCGCCATTACCTCTTACCTAGTTTTCTGCCTTCTCTGTCTTAAATTTTATCGTTTATTTTCATATTAGGGTACCTAAGGTTTGATTATAAACGTTGTTTGACTTGTTTGGAAAAGTTTATTAGTAACATTTGGCATTCATTTTGTATGCATTTTGATGGAGGGAAACTGGGTGGATTATTGACTGAAGCACGCCAGCTAAACTGAGTTTTTATGGATATAAAGAAGGACATTATCGAACAAAAGGACAATTTGTAATGTAATTGGGACCTTTTGGAGTGCCAACAGAAGAAGATCATCAAAGGTAAGGCATTTATTATATCGCTATTTCTGACTTTCGTGTCGCACCTGCCTGGTTGAAATGTTTTTCATGATTTTGTATGTGGGGCGCTGTCCTCAGATAATCGCATGGTGTGCTTTCGCTGTAAAGCCTTTTTGAAATCTGACACAGCGGCTGGATTAACAAGAAGTTAAGCTTTATTTTGTGATTTTATGAAAGTTAAATATTTATAATTCTGTAGTTTGAATTTCGCAGTCTGCATTTTCACCGGATGTTGGCCAGGTTGGACGCTACCATCACACCTTAACTTTCTACTTGTGTAGAAAGTATACACTCGCACCTCGATGGTGTCAAGTGTGCTTATGCCTGCATAATGAAAAAGTAGGGAAAAAATAAAAAGGTATATTTCGGGTCTAGCGATCGAAGAGATACGAGCTCACTGCCCAAACTTACATAATCACAAAGAGGAAATTCTCCTGATTTAAAATGGTGCCCGTGTAACAGTTTTGCTTCCGTCCCTCTACTCGCCCCCACCTGGGCTCGAAACAGGGACCCTCTACACACATAGATAAAAGGCACCCTCGAAGTATCGTTACCCATCGCTCCACAAAAGCCACGGCCCTTGCAGAGCAAGGGGAACAACTACTTCCAGGTCTCAGAGCGAGTGACGTCACCAATTGAAATGCTATTAGCACGTGTCCCGCTAACAGGCTAGCCATTTCACACTGGTTACACCCAACTTGAAAAAAATCTAAACATACATATTGCGAGATATTTGGCGAAATAGACAGACAGGCCTATTGTAGTGTCTTAACACTTAGTACTTATTTATGTAATAAGAAAGACTCTGAATACAAGCAATTGAACTGGAGCTTCACATTTACTCAAACAAGTTAGTACCAGAATAACATAGAACAACACTGCGCATGACCAAGGGTACTCCATCCTTAAAGGGGACATCAGTAATTAACAGAACATAACATTCCTTCTCTTATACAATCAGAGTTACTTTTACCAAACCACAACTGAAACATTTCCCAGAACTTGTTGTAGTTATTTTGCATCTTTTAATTTGAACTTGAACAGTTCGTTTTTGTTTGTTTGTTTATAAGTCTAGTCTGTCTAGTGGACGGTGCCTTCGTTCTGGGTAGCGCCTCGGATTGTCTGGAGGCTCCTGAACATCCTCAGTGTGTGCTTGTTCCATCGTAGCTTCTGTTATAGCAGCACCTTCATCAACACGTTCCTTTCTTTCAGCCTGGGGTCTCTTTACTGCCCCACTGTCCTCTACAGTTCCCTGTGTGTCACTCTCAGGATCTCTCTGTGCCTGTTCTCTCTCGATTGTTGTGCTGTTTTCCGTGGAATGCATTTGGTTAATGTGACACCGCCACATTATGTCTGGGCTCACTTGAACCTGGTAAGTTCTGGGTCCTGTTTGTGTGTGTACGGTCCCTCTTGTCCATTTCCCTCCTCTTCTGTAGTCTCGCACCATCACTTCCTGTCCTGTTTGGAGATGGCGCTCCCGGCCACCGGAGAGCATCTTGGCTTGTTTGTTCAGCACTTTATTACGCCTGTTTGGCTTCATGATGTCCAGCTGTGTGCGGAGAGGCCTCCCGAACATCAGTGCAGCTTGGCTTTCATTTGTCGTGGGGTGTTTCGGTAGGAGGCCAGGAACTTGGCCAGTTTTGTTTCAAAGTCCCTTCGTCTCGTTTTGCTACACGGAATCCTTGCTTTAAGTTTTGCACAAAGCGTTCTGCCAACCCATTGGTGGCTGGGTGGTACGGAGCTGAGGTTGAGTGTTTGATTCCATTTACTGGCATGAATCTTGTAAACTCGTCACTTACAAAAGCTTGCGCGTTGTCACTTACCAGCTGCAGTGGCAAACCGAAGCGTGCAAACGTTGTTCTGAGACACTCTATCGTCTGAGCTGAGATGGAGGAGTCAGTGCAAAACACCTCTGGCCATTTGGAATGGGCATCAACTATAACCAGAAACATGTGCTTTTCAAAGGGACCAGCGTAGTCCACATGAATTCTCTGCCATGGCTCTGCGGGCCATTCCCATGGATGGACTGGGACAGGAGCAGGCATGTGAAGGGTTTCCAAACATCCGCTACAGTTCTTTGCCATATTTTCTATCTGTTGGTCCAGACCTGGCCACCAGAAGTGGCTCCTTGCGAGCAGCTTAATTTTGACAATTCCAACATGACCTTCATGTAGTTGCTGCAAGACTAGATGTTGGCATTTCTGGGGTATCATGACTCTCATTCCCCACATCAAACATCCTTGGTACGTTGTAATTTCGTTTCTCCGCTGGAAATACGGAGTCAGCTCCTTTCTGCCAGTAGCTGGCCATCCTGACATGGTGTAGGTGTACACTTTTGACAAGGTCACATCTTTCCTTGTCTCCTGTTTGATAACTGTGCTTGTGACCGGTAGTGCCTCGAGCTGAGCGGTATGGAACATGTCCACTGCATCCACCCTCCTTTGTCTTTCTCTTGTACACGGCAGTCTGGATAATCCATCTGCATTTGTGTGGAGGGATGACGGCTTAAACTCAATATCATACATATGACTGGCAAGGAACAGGGCATATCGCTGTAACCTGGCTGCTGTCATTGCCGGAATGCCTTTCTTTGGACTGAAAATGGAAAGCAACGGCTGGTGATCTGTAACCAGTGTGAAACGCTTGCCTTATAGGTATGCGTGGAATTTCTTGACGCCCCACACTAGTGCCAGTGCTTCTTTGTCAATTTGTGAGTAGTTTTTCTCTGCATCATTCAATGTTCGTGACGCAAATGCAACTGGCCTCTCTGACCCATCTTTCAGTGTGTGTGAAAGGACTGCCCCTAATCCATAAGGGGACGCATCACAAGCCAACTTCACTGGCATTTCAGGGTCGTTTTGCCTCCAGAAATGCATTTTCACACTGCTCTGTCCACCGCCATGTCCTATTCTTTACCAGGGGCTGATTTAGAGGCTGGAGTACTGCTGAAAGGTTTGGGAGGAATCTTCTGTAGTAATTGATCAGTCCCGTGAAAGATCTCACTTCTGTGATATTTTGTGGTCGTGGTGCCTGTACCACTGCCTCGATTTTGTCCTGTGTTTTGTGCAATCCATTGCAGTCAATCTCATGTCCACAGAAGACAATCTTGTCTTTGAAGAACTCACATTTCTTTAAGTTTGCCTGTAGACCATACTCTTTCAGTCTTTTCAGGACCTCTTCCAGGTTAGCCAGGTGCTCTTTGTCGGTGCATCCTGTTATGATCATGTCATCCAGGATACACTGGGTTCCTGGGATTCCTTGCAAAATCTGGTCAATAGTTTGTTGCCAAATGGCTGGGGCTGATGCAATGCCAAAAACCAGGCAGTTATACCTGTGTATAGACCTTTGTGTGTGTTTATTGTCAGGTACTGTTTGGAACTCTCTTCAACCGGTAGCTGCAGGTAAGCCTGTTTCAGAACACTTTTACTGAAGTGTTGCCCACCAGCTAGTGCAACTAAGATGTCATCCAGACGTGGTAGGGGGTATTGGTCCACATGCAACATTGAATTCACAGTTACCTTTAAGTCCCCACACATTCTAACAGACCCGTCTTTCTTCACTATGGGTGTGGCCCATTCGCTTCTGTCCACTTTCGTCAGGATCCCTGTATCCTGCAAGCGATCGATTTCCGCTTCCACCTTTGGTCTCAGGGAGTATGGAACAGATCTGGCTTTGCAGATTTTGGGGGTTGCGTCATCTCTTAGTACAAGTTTTGCTGTGAAGCCTTTCACTGTTCCCATCTGATCACTGAAAACTGTGTTGTATTTCTTCCGCAAGTGTTCCAGTGTTTGGTCTGTGCCTTTCTCTTTGGACTGGAACGTGTGGAGAATTTTCAAGTCACACCAATTCAGCTTTATTCCCTGACAAATAATGGGGGGCCAGTTCCAGGCACCACACACAGCTGTAACTGCTGTGTTTGCCCCCCATAATGCACTCTGACCTGCAACGCCCCCATTGGGCTCAATCTCTATCCTGAGTATGTCTTCAGCAACACATTTGTGTTCTTCAGCTTGATAGCCTTAAAGTGCTCATTGTAGACGGTAGTGGAAATTATAGACAATGCAGATCCTGTGTCCAGCTCCATTTTGAGGGGTTTGCCTTTGATATCTGATGTCACCCATATTATGCTACTGCTGGGAGAAGTCACTGTGTTTAACTCCATTGTGCCAATTAATCATTCATCTGAATCACTGCCACTGTTCTCTGCTAGTGCATTCACAGACCCTTTAATTTTCTCAGTTTTCCTGTTGTGACTGAATTTTGCTTTGCATGCTCTTTGAATGTGCCCCCCCCCCCCCTCCCCCTTCTACTGCATTTGTGACAAATTTTGTCTTTGAAACTGCAGTCCTCTGCTCTGTGACCATCTCTGTCACACCTGTTGCATTTTTCGGCCACACGGGGGCGCTGTCGGCTGCGTGAAAACTTGTGCAGGGAAATTTGTGACAGGTCAGTACTTCTTTTACTTTGCAACTCAAATGCATCTTTAGTCGCGATTTCCATAGCCACAGCAATTTCAACAGCCTTTGCAAACGTGAGCTCCGATGCTGTGAGCAAATGTTTTTGAATGTGTTCATGTTTCAGTCCACAAACAAATCTATCCCTTAATGTGTAATTTAGGTTCTCTCTAAACTGGCAATGTTCAGACAGTTGCTTCAACACTGCTACATATGTACTAACACCCTCCCCCTCATTCTGATCTCTCTTGTGGAAACGAAAACGTTCCGCGATGAGGAGTGGTTTAGGTGATAGGTGATTTTGCAATATCTCCACAATCTCTGTGAATGTTTTATTTGAGGGCTTCAGAGGGGCAGTCAGATCTCTTAGCAAACTGTATGTTTTTGGGCCAATTAAACTCAACAACGCTGGTACTCTTTTGTTATCAGCAATGTCGTTTGCAATGAAGTACTGTTCCAGTCGTTCAATGTAAGTTGCCCAGTTTTCTTGCGTGTCATCAAACACATCTATTTTCCCGATGCTAGCCATTCGCTTTACCTCCGGCTCCACGGGTCTATGATCTGCCGCCTCGTTCTCGTCAGCTCTCCCCTCGTCTTCACTGCTTGCTAGCTGTTGTGCTACAGGGTCAAAATCTTCCTCTCTTCCTACGAACTCCATCTGTATTCGTGATGCACACTGCAGGTAATCATCCTCGTCGCCATTGTAGTGTCTTAACACTTAGTACTTGTTTATGTAATAAGAAAGACTCTGAATACAAGCAATTGAACTGGAGCTTCACATTTACTCAAACGAGTTAGTACGAGAATAACATAGAACAACACTGCGCATGACCAAGGGTGCTCCATCCTTAAAGGGGACATCAGTAATTAACAGAACATAACACTATTGCCATGGAGAAATGGAATGTGTCGAACCTGTATTATTGGGTATGCTTCTATGTCTTTATTTTGTGAAAGATTAAACTCTTTATTATGTCATAATGTGTATATGAAGACGTAGGAGCCCGTCCCGATTCATGACACGATTATCCAGGTGCATGTTGCTTAGACCAACTAGCCCAACCTTGGTTTACAAGTTAAATACATTGTTTATATATGCCTATACAAATCTATCGACCACATCCATTTAAAGCAATGATTGTCAATTGAAAATGTGGTTGTTGTGTTATCCTGTTGTGCGCCTTGAATGTCAGTCCCCTTAAACACATTATTCCAATATTTCTGAGCTCTGAATTGAAAAAATGAACACCTTTGCAAAGATATTCGGTTTAAAAAATAAGAGAATGAATGACAATAAACGTATGATGGTCTAACAGATGTTTTTCATTTTGTTTCTCACATTAAACAGACATTTGAGAACGGAATTGCTTACAGTTGTACCTACGACCTCAACACCCAATCTACTCACACGCAAATACTTACATTCAGACTCATACATACAGCTGTCCTTCCTTCCCCTTACCTTCTTTGGTCTCTATTTTTTACATTTGTCAGAGAAAAAATGGTATTTCGTGGTATTGCTTTGTGCACTGACTTTACTGAACTCTGGAGAAAACAAACATTGCCGCTGGGTGAGTACATCTGACAATGTGCTCTCCCGTCCATTAGACATTTTGTCTGCAGGAACTCGCTCTTTCACTTGGTCCACTAGTCCTAGTGCCGATGTATTTATGGCATCATGTGAACAGTATGAATTTGTGTCACTACCAAGGTCTAAAGGTTTTAGATGACTGTTTTGTATTGTCTGGAAACTCACTTGTAGAATTCGCTTGTGGTAGGTCTCTTAAAAAAGAGAAGCCGTGCAAGGTTATTAAACCGAGGTGCCGAGTTATTCTTCTTCAGGTAATGTGCAACCTAACCCTGGCCCTGATATGCAATCTCTCCAAACCCCCTCTGATTTTAAATCAAGATCTGGTTTTGGTATTTTTCATTTAAATGTACGCAGCCTGTTGTCAAAAATTGATGGGGTTAGGATTTGGGCTAAATCAACTGATGCTGATGTAATTGTGTTTTCTGAAACCTGGCCCTAGAAAGTTTTGGAAGGCTATTAAGTCTATGTCTGGTAACAGTAATGTTAATGAATTACCGTCATGTGTTTTGAAGGACTCTGTTGCTGAATATGACAAAACTGAAATGCTGAAAATCTGGTAGGCTGTTTGATTCAGTGTCCTCTGTCTCTGTTCAACCCTGTGTGGATGAACCAGTGAGAGCTGGTCAAACTTTTAGCTTTTTGCCATTCTCAGTGCAGGTGGTACATAATGCCCTGAAATCCTTAGATCAGAGAGAGCCTGCAGGTCCTGATCTTTTGGATCCCTGCTTTTTAAATCTGGCAGCTGATTTCATAGCTGAACCACTTACATATCTGTTCAATCTAACCCTGGAATGTAATGAAATCCCAAAGATCTGGAAATCAGCATTTGTCCTACCATTTTAAACAACATTTTGTTCTATTAAGTCATTGCAGTCTATAAACTGAGCATATAGCCTATAGCCTGTGACTTATTTAGAGTTAAATACATATTAAATGAAAAAAAATGACGAGTTTGGCCAGTCTGGGGCTTCAGGCTCATGCGATGGTGGCTGGAGAATATCCTCTCCACACATGCAGAGCCCCTGGGGAAGCTAAACACCCTTCAGGCCACTCTTGACACTCTTGACAGGCTGGGAAGAGATGCAGGGCCACTGGGGAAGCTAAACACCCTTCAGGCCACTTTTGACAGGCTGGGAAGAGATGCAGAGCCCCTGGGGAAGCTATACCCCCATTTGGTCACTCTTGACAGGCTGGGAAGAGATGCAGGGCCACTGGGGAAGCTAAACGCCCATTTGTCCTACCACTTTTAAAAGGGGGAGATCCAACTCTTTTAAATAATTATAGGCCAATCTCAAAGCTGTCACCCCTGGTGAAAATACTTGAAACCCTTGTGAGTGAACAGCTAAAAGAGTTTTTATTTACTAACTCTATTTTATTAATGTACCAAACGGGCTTCAGGAAGAAGCATAGCACAATTACAGCAGCCATGAAGGTTGTAAATGATATCACTGAAGCCCTTGACAAAAAACAGTAGTGTCTCACTTTTTATTGATCTCTCTAAGGCTTTGGATACAGTTGATCATGCTATACTAAGGCAGAGATTGTCGAGTGTAGGTCTTTCAGAGCATGCAGTTGCATGGTTTGCTAACTATCTGTCTGATAGAACTCAGTGCACTCAATTTGATGGGCTTATGTCTGTTAAATTGTCTGTCTTTAATGGTGTGTCCCAAGGCTCTGTACTTTGTCCTCTCTTATTCACTATTTATATAAATGATTTAGACAAAAATGTCCAAAATGCGCAACTTCATTTTTATGCTGATGATACTGTTATTTACTGTTGTGCCTCGTCTCTTACAAAAGCTTTCCAGAACTTGCAAACTGCTTTTTATACTGTTCACCATATCTTGTGTCAATTGAAGCTTATCCTCAATACTGACAAAACTAAATGAATGGTGTTTTCTAAAGCAAGAAATAGACCTCTGAACCTTTCACCTATTACTACCTGCCAGGGCAAGGAGATTGAGGTTGTAACCTCGTATAAATATCTTGGAATTTTAATTGATGACGGCCTCTATTTTAAATTGCATATTCAACAAATTACAAAAAAATTGAAGATTTATTTTAAACTGCAAAACCCTTACGCACCACTGCACTTTGTATACCAGGGTTGGCTGGCCTTCTCTAGTAACTCGTCACTGGTATACTTTAATTTACAAAGCCATTTTGGGTTTACTACCTTTTTATCTGGGCATTTTTATTGTTCAGAAATTTGGTGGGTACTCTCTTCGTTCGCTGGACTTTATCCTGCTAACTGTTCCAAATGTCCAAACTGAATTTGGTAAAAGGGCTTTTATGTACTCTGCGCCATCGTCTTGGAACGCCTTACAAAATAATTTTAAACTGGAAGAACTTGTCCCGATTGGTATTTTTAAATCACTAATGAATGATCTTGAGACTTATTCCCTGACCTGTCAATGTTTTAAATTTGCTGTTTTTGATTTTGTTATACTCGTGAATTCTATGGTTTTTACTAGATTACTTGTAGTTTTTCATGTTGTTTGTCTGTAATTTTTGTAATGACTTGGTGCTGCCTATCTTGGCCAGGACGCTCTTGAAAAAGAGATGTTATATCTCAATGAGCCCTTCCTAGTTAAATAAAGGAATACTGCAGACACACTAAAGCTGTACAGTGTAGTTTGATAAGTCAGTTTCAATTATTTGCAGATCTATTCTCTATTATTTACAAATTGAAAGATGTAACAGTTGAAATTAATGTGGCAGAACAGTTTAGCATATGGTTCCTATGGGTGTCTTCTCCTTCAGTCTTTTTGCCTCCTAGACCTCGTTTCTCATTACATGGAATTTCCCCAGTGCCAACTTCACATGAGATGGCCGCTGTCTACTGTCATGTGGTTCTGAAAGACAGATATCGCTATGCCGATATCGCTGCTGTCCATGGTCCTGAAATATACAATCTCGGCTATTTGCATATGTACGACCGTCCAAACTTGACCCCACACACATTGATGCTTATCTCTCACACTTTTGAACATTGCACAACCTGCAATAAGACACTGAAAGAACATTTTATTCTAAGTGTGTTTGTGTTTGAATAAAGACCCGAAGAATGAAATCAATGTGTGGATGTTGATTGGACAATGTATATGTGCTTTGAAGAAGCAATTTTTTTTGCATTCCTTGTAGCGTGTATTTTACTGGAGTCAGATTGCTTTGTTTATACCAGAATGAAGATTTGGTCTGAGAAACTATGCCGATTATAGCATGATAGCTATTATTATAATTTTTTTAAACAAGGCAATGTATAAATGACCCCCTTTTAAAGAGTCGCTCATTTACCACGTTCTTGCAGATATACAGTGCCTTCAGAAAGTGTTCATACCCCTTAACTTATTCCTAATTTTGTTATCTTAGAACCTGAATTCCAAATGGATTAAATGATAGTTTTTTTTATCATCTCACCCAGCTACAGACAATACCCCATAATGACAAAGTGAAAATATGTTTACATTTTTTCTCAAATGTATTGGAAATGAAATACAGAAATATCTCATTTACATAAGTATTCACAATACATTTTAGAATCACCTTTGGCAGAGAATAAAGCTGTGAGTCTTTCTGGGTAAGTCTCCAAGATCTTTGCACCCCTGGATTGTACCATATTTGCAATACCACAATATATACAGTACCTGTCAAAAGTCTGGACACACCTACTCATTTAAGGGTTTTTCTTTATTATTATTTTTTAAAAACATTTTAGAACAATAGTGAAGACATGAACTATGAAATAGCACAATTGTAATCATGTAAGCAAAAAAGTAGCCATCCTTTTCCTTGACCACTTTGCACACTCTTGGCATTCTCTCAAACCTTTTCATGAGGTAGTCACCTGGAATACCTGGAAACAACCAATAGGTTGTTTTGTGACAAGGTAGGGATGGTGTGCAGAAGATAGCCCTATTTGGTAAAAGACCAAGTCCATATTATGCCAAGAACAGCTCAAATAAGCAAAGAGAAACAAGTCCATCGTTACTTAAGACATGAATGTCAGTCAAAACTGAAATATTCAAGAACTTTGAAAGTTTCTTCTAGTAAAGTCGCAAAAACCATGAAGCGCTATGATGAAATTGGCTCTCATGAGGAAGACCCAGAGTTACCTTTGCTGCAGAGGATAAGTTCAGTAGAGTTAATAACAGCACCTCAGATTGGAGCCCAAATAAATTCTTCACAGAGTTCAAGAAACACACACATCTCAACATGCACTGTTCAGAGGAGACTGCATGAATCAGGCCTTCATGGTCGAAATGCTCCATTGAAACCACTACTAAAGGACGGACACCAATAATAATAAGAGACTTGTTTGGGCCAAGAAACATGAGCAATGGACCGTTAGACTGGTGGAAATCTGTCCTTTGGTCTGATGAGTCCAAATTTGAGATTTTTGCCTTTCAATGTGTGTGTAAAGAATCCAAGGTGTTTAGTTGGGTCTACTCTTCATTATAAAACAATATTGTTGAATGGTTTAAAATCCATCAGAAGCTAAATAAGTCTTGACGGGGACAGAGCTTGTTTTGCCAAGGAAAGTGAAAAGGACTGAGGGAAAGTAGAATGGAAAATACATGGAAAGGACCATGGAAGAACCTCAAAGAACATTGCATTTTCAAGATCATGTAACATCAAACATAACATCAAAATGCATCTTATATTCCTGCCCTTACAGAAAAACCACATGATTTCAACTGACATTTTATGTGAAATCATGTGAAAACATGTTTTGGAACACAACGTGATCACATTTTCACGTGTAGTTTAATGTAATCACATGTTGCTTTACATGTTATCACATTATCTTCACATAAGATTACATGAAAACATGTTTTTGGAACACTTACCGTGTTCACATGTGAAATTCATGTGGTTTTTGCGTAAACGCCCTGCAGTTTTACACTCACGGTTCTTAATAATGCTTTAAAATGCACATGTACGACGATTGTGCATGTGTAATGGGTTGAAAACAAAGTCACTAAAAACAGACACCCATTTATTATTTATATCCCCCCATTTCTTTATATATTTGTCCTAATGAATCTAAATGGTATTTTCTACATACTTTAGCGTTAGCAGTCCATCAGGCCAATAGATGGCGGTGTTGTACTGTTGTAGCAGGAGAAACATCAAGTTCAGGCCAAGCGCTCACCATTCTGCAGAATAAGGACCAGAACTTTACAGAGGTAAACTGCGTCTGTTCTTTTACTATTACAGGTATGTAACAACACTTCAAACGTTCAAATATATACAAAATGTGTAATAACATGCTATTTAACAACTTTGTCCAAACTTTGTAACAAATATTATCACGTTAGCAAAGGTTTTGTTTTGGCGTTGTGTCGAACTGAGTGAGAGAAGAACGTGATTTACATTGAGTGAGAGTATATGTTAGCTTGATGCTAACTGAGGTAAAAAATCTAACATTTACGAGTCACAGAGACTGATGTTTACTGAGTAGCTGACTTGTACTGGATTTTGTCTAGGATATTTTTTTTATCAAGAATCCATTTGTTAGGGTTGGTTTTAGATGTTATTGGTTGTTTTGTGTAAAATTGTGGTCACTAGCTGGTAAACTGGCCGAGCACGCTCAGTCTGGTGGACTTTTGGTGCATACAGTGAGAGAGAGACGATTTTCTGGAGGTGCCACTATCTTAAAGCTGAATGTATTGTTGTCACTTTTCTATAGAGGTAGCGGTATATAGAGAAACATTCAGTTATTTATGGTTTCATATATATGTGATTCTATTGTATGAATGTGGAATACATTGTGGTTTTCATGTGAAACCGTACACTAAGGCAGGGTTATTTGTGGAATTTTTTAAAATTCTGCTTTAGGTAAAGTGCATTTATGTTGTGTAATTTAAAGTGTTCACTTGTTTGATGTGAATATTTTCAAAGTACTAACAAGAAAATAGACAATTGAACAAGAGAGATAAAACATTCTTCAGATTAAAGAAAGTGCCAGAACTTTGCAGACGTAAACTTGTGTCCGTTCTTTTTACTATTGCAGGCCACCTCAGCTACACATGTACTCTGTCTGCACACGCATCCACATACACACGGACAAACACACACTAATGTTCTCTCTCTTGTGTTTGTCAGCAGTTCATCGTGGCCCTGTCGTTCGCCTCCTTCACCAAAGCTCTGTCAAGGACCTACATGAAGAGTGCCATCACTCAGAGAGACACTTTGACCTGTCCAGCTCTCTCATCGGACTCATAGACGGCAGCTTTGTGATGGGTATCAACAATAACATTGAGTTTCTTGAGAATTCATGTAGTAAAAACCAGATACAGACTACAGTATGATCCATTTTTTTTGTGGCTCAGAGTCTGCTCTCAATACTGTCCAGTTTTATAGTTGTTCCTATTAATTGATTGACTGTCTTTTGTCCATGACTCTACTGTCAAACCCCTAACATTGTTTTATTTGATGCTCTGTTGTTGCAGTCTAGTATCCAAACTGATATGCCATTTTTAGTTGAAAAAAAACTGTGTTTATAATTTGTGATTCCTGACTACTGTAGTGTTGTGGTTTCTTGCAGGTAACCTGCTGTTCCTGGCTGTGGTCAGCCATTTTGGGGCGAAGCTGCACCGGCCCAGGCTCATTGCTATGGGCTGTTTCCTCATGGCTGTAGGATCCTTCCTCACAGGCCTGCCACACTTCTTCATGGGACGGTAAAACAACTGAAATACTGGTTAAACTTGTACTTGTAGAGATACTCCAATGCGGAGGATAGTTTCACTTTAGAAATAAAGAAATGTATCCAGTTGTTGATTCATCTCAGTTAACTTAGAACTAAAGTCTTGCGTAATTGGTCAGCTGCTTGATTATGTTTTGGGGCCATACATGTTAAGAGAAGGGATTAACTTGTTATGGCTGCAATCCCGTTAACGGGATAAGTGTCATCAACAAACGCTGAATAGCATAGCGCTACATTCAATAAATATTTCTACAAATATTTATATTCATGAAATCACAAGTGCAATATAGGATAACACAGCTTAGCCTTTTGTTAATCCACCTGTCAGATTTTGAAATTGTGTCACGATCGTCGTATGGAGTAGACCAAAGCGCGGCGTTGTAAGAATACATTCTTCTTTATTAAATGAAGAACACTTAAACAAAAAACGACCGTGACCGCTATATAAACAATGTGCTAACGTGCAACATAACATAGACAACAACCCACGAAATACCCAAAGAAGATGGCTGCCTAAATATGGTTCCCAATCAGAGACAATGATAAACACCTGCCTCTAATTGAGAACCAATCTAGGCAACCATAGACCAACATAAACACCTAGATGAAAACAACCCCATATATCTACAAAAACCCCTAGACAGTACAAACACCCTAGAATAAGACAAAAACACACATATCACCCATGTCACACCCTGATCTAACCAAAATAATAAAGAAAACAAAGAATACTAAGGTCAGGGCGTGACATTATGCTTTACAGCGAAAGCAATCCAAGCATTTGTGTAAGTTTATCGATCGCTCGACAAAACATTAAGTACACTTAGCATCAAGTAGCTCAGTTATTTTTATATCCAAAATACCTCCGTTTGTTTGGCGCGTTATGTTCAGAAATCCACAGGAAAGAGCGGTCACGACAACGCACACAAATTCCAAATAGTTTCCATAATGTCCACAGAAACATGTCAAACGTTTTTTATAATCAATCCTCAGGTTGTTTTTAAAATATATAAACGATAATATATCAACTGCAAATGTCTTTCACAGTAGGAGAGGGAAAAGCAATAGCTGTCCAAACTCTGTTGCGCGAGCAAAACTCATGTGACCACTTGCCGCAATGTTATCTTTCTGGCTCATTTTTCAAAATAAAAGCCTGAAACTATGTCTGAAGACTGTTGACACCTTGAGGAAGCGATAGGACCCTTTACAATGAAGATCTGTGAAGTTACTTGGATTTTTATGAATTATCTTTGAAAGACAGGGTCCTAAAAAAGGGACGTTTTATTTTTTTTGCTGAGTTTATATATATATATATATATATATATATATATATATATATATATATATATAGTATTTACAAATTCACCACATTTATGATTTTATATGGGAATCAAAAAGCTTTCATTAATGTTCACCATGTGCTGATGTGCTCAGCACTGTCAACACACCCCATTATGACATCACAATGTAACGGAAGCCTTGCCATGATATCATTGCTGGTTCCATCTGACAAGCAAAATTTAATTTCCACTCATTTCATGATAGATCTCTCACAGAGATAGGTTAAGTTCTTATTTTGAGAGTGTTAATATTTATCATCAATGGCTTATCGAGGGAGTTTGACAAACTCCAGAAGGAGAACTCACAGATGAAGAGCGTCATCGAAACTTGAGGAAGCAAAACATGGCTTTAAACCAACAGGATGACCAGGACAAGTTTTCAAGTTTTGTAAGGCTCATCAGTTTTTCAAACGTTTTTCCAAAAATATCACTGTTTATTTTGTGGTTTCATAGACATACAGTAGGCCTACATCCATAAAATCTTTAGCTTAAAAGTTTTTTTATGACACACTGTAGAAACTATTTTGCCTACTTCACTTCTGCCATACATTTCATACTGTACCATTGTGATCCAGGGCTATCAGGAGAGCTACCCAATCCCAGAGGGCCATCGTGGCTTCATCAGTGATGCCAGACTTCTGCAGATGCTGAGAGAGAGGCCATGGAAGCAAAGCAAAGAAAGATAAGTGCTATCCATGAGAATTATGTCCGGACTGCTCTCATCGGGGTTGGCAGCACCTTTGCGCACCACTTCGTCCCCTCTATTCAGTGCATTCCGCAGCCGAAAGCTCCACCAAGGCCTTTGCCACGAAGGCTTGAACACATAGCTCTGGCCCCACTGAAGAACGTGGTGGGGGTGGACGGAGCCAAAGTTCGACCTGGATCTCACTCTCTGGAGTCCATCCAGGTAAATAAATCATTCAGCAGCAGTAGCGTGTGGCCTGTTCCCGTCCCTCCCACTGGAGCTCCCTCCAAGAGGGGCAAGAAGAAGAAGGGCAGGCGGGGGAGTCAAAGCCCTGAAAGTCCAGTCGGACCAGGGTTGTGCTGACAACAACGGACCCATTGACCTGATGGAGGAGGTGAGGGACATTGAGGCTCACCTGAAGGAGGAGACCTGGAAGGTAGGATAGACTTTGAATTTATTGTAAATGTGAAAAATTGCAGTTCAGAATTATACTTGGACCTTTAAATTGCCAAAACAGATAGTTGTTCCATGTCTTAAAATCAAATCAAACTTTTATTTGTCACATGTGCCGAACACAACAAGTGTAGACCTTACCGTGAAACCAACAGTGCAGTTCAAGAAGAGTTAAGAAAATATTTACCAAATAAACTAAAGTAAAAATGTATAATAATTAAAGTAACACAATGACATAACAATAACGAGGCTAAATACAGGGGGTATCGGTACCGAGTCGGTGTGCGGGGGTACGGGTTAGAAAGGGTACTCTTTTTGACAGCATGCTAGAGTCGATCCTAGAATACAGGATCTCTCTGTGTATTAGTTTATGTATATACTAGTTCTATATGTATTTCTATGATGGGAGCATTCTTTTCTGGTCTACGCCAAAGGTGGTACATGAGGTGAAGGCCATGGGCAGGAGAAGTTTGGACTTGGCCATGTCCATGGGGGAAATAGCCACCAGCTCTCTGGGAAGCCTGAGTGGATATGAACACCCCAGCGGAGCTCCGTGACTACTTGGACGTTGGGACCCCGGTCAAGTCGCGTGACAGCCCACCCAGGCCTGCTCCCCTTCCTACCAAGCCGAGGATCAAACAGCCCCGGCCTATAAGGTTCCTTAGCCTGCCAAAGGCTGCCACCGGCTCAGGTCAGTCCCTCTCATGTACTCACACTAATGTAAATAAGACAGGGAGATGAGGCTAGGTAGAGTGATAGAAAAAGAGTAGGAAGGGAAGAGACACAAATGGCTTTAGCCCAGGGCTAAGACATTTTTCCACACTTGATTTGCCTGTTTCACAGTGAGATAACCTTTACTCAAGGCTAATTGGACCCTTCTTCTGAGCAGGGTGAGCACCAAAAATATATGTGCTATATATATATATATTTTTTTTTTTATTATTATAATTTTTTTACCTTTTTATTTAACTAGGCAAGTCAGTTAAGAACAAATTATTATTTTCAATGACGGCCTAGGAACAGTGGGTTAACTGTCAAAAATGCCTTCCTTTGGAAATTTGAATTTATGCAATGAAAATCTGTAAAATTTGGTTTAGTCCTTGCTGATAGTTCTTGCAGAAGTTTCTGTAGTGTAGTGGTTATGACGTTCGCTTAACATGCGAAAGGTCCCCGGTTAGAAACCGGGTGGAAACAGTGCTCTTTTTCACATGCTATAATTACCGTAGTTGTAAAAGAGACTTATTTCCATAAATGACTAATTTTTTACATTTTAATTCATGCAATGAATATCTGTAAAATTTGGTTTACTCCTTGCTGATAGTTCTTGCAGAAGTTTCTATAGTGTAGTGGTTATCACGTTCGCTTAACATGTGAAAGGTCCCCAGTTCGAAACCGAGTGGAAACAGTGCTCTTTGTCACATGCAATAATTACCGTAGTTGTAAAAGAGACTTATTTCCATAAATGCCTAATTTTAGACGTTTTAATTCATTCAATGAATATCTGTAAAATTCAGTTTACTCCTTAGTGACAATTCAAGCAGCAGTTTCTGTAGTACAGTGGTTATCACGTACGCTTAACACACAAACGTTCCCCGGTTTCATCCTGGGTGGAAACAGGACTCTTTGACACATACAATAATTACTGTAGGTGTGATAGAGATTTTTTTCCATAAATGCCTTCCTTTGGAAATTCAAATTTATGCAATGAATATCTGTAAAATTCGGTTTACTCCTTGCTGATAGTTCTAGCAGCAGTTTCTGTAGTGTAGTGATTATCACGTACGCTTTACACGCGAAAGGTCCCCGGTTTCATCCTGGGTGGAAACAGGACTCTTTGACACATACAATAATTACCATATTTGGAACAGAGAAATCTTCTTGTCAAAAATGCCTTCCTTTGGAAATGTGAATTTATGCAATGAATATCTGTAAAATTTGGTTTACTCCTTGCTGATAGTTCTTGCAGAAGTTTCTATAGTGTAGTGGTTATCACGTTCCCTTAACACGTGAAAGGTCCCCAGTTTGAAACCGAGTGGAAACAGTACTCTTTGTCACATGCAATAATTACTGTAGGTGTGTTAGAGATTTTTTTCCATAAATGCCTTCCTTTGGAAATTCGAATTTATGCAATGAATATCTGTAAAATTCGGTTTACTCCTTGCTGATAGTTCTTGCAGAAGTTTCTATAGTGTAGTGGTTATCATGTTCGCTTAACACGTGAAAGGTCCCCGGTTAGAAACCGAGTGGAAACAGTACCCTTTGTCACATGCAATAATTACCGTAGTTGTAATAGAGATTTTTTTCTCATAAATGCCTCATTTTAGAAATGTTTATTCATGCAATGAATATCTAGAAAATTCGGGTTTACTCCTTGCTGATAGTTCTTGCAGAAGTTTCTGTAGTGTAGTGGTTATGACGTTCGCTTAACATGCTAAAGGTCCCCGGGTGGAAACAGTGATCTTTTTCACATGCAATAATTACCGTAGTTGTAAAAGAGACTTATTTCCATAAATGACTAATTTTAGAAATTTTAACTCATGCAATGAATATCTGTAAAATTCAGTACGCTTAACACGCGAACGTTCCCTGGTTTGAAACCGGGTGGAAACAGTGCTCTTTGTTACATGCAATAAGTGTATTTGTAATAGATATTTTTTTCATAAATGCCTCATTTCAGAAATTTTAATTCATATGAACAAGGAGTCAATGCAGTTTAAAGATACATTTACATGGGGGTTTGGATGATAGTGTCAAATTTCTTAGAATGAACTAAAATATTGGAGTTTGGGGACTGGAGGGGATAATAGTCAAGTTGGGAAATATTCAGATATTCCTGTTGAAAAAGAGAAAAGACTATCTTACAGTATATTAAATTCATCCCATTGGGCCAAAACTGGTTGAATAAACATTGTTTCCACCTCAATTCAACCACAAAAAAATCTATGTGATGACGGTGAATCACCAAAGAAAACACAATTGGATTTTTTTCACCCACCTTTTAACCAACATTTTTGGTTGATTTCACATTTTGGTTGAGTTCCCAAATTTGATATCAAAACTAGACATTGAACTAATGTCTGTGCCCAGTGGGATTGGATTTCTGTAACCATATCAGCTCATTTGTCACACTTCTAATAATCTAGAGAGAATCTAACTTTCTTTGAGGTTAACCTTTGAGATGACCTCCCTCAAGGATTCTCTCTCTTTCCTCAGTGTTATGGTGCGTGAATGAGGACCCAAAAGCGAATTAACAAAACAGAGTTACTTTAATGACGAAACACACGTAGGCTCAGATGGACAGGCAGATTCCGACAGGACAGGACAAGGTTGCAGCAAACACGACGATAGTCTGGTTCAGGCATGAGTAACACAAACAAGAATCCGACAAAGACAGGAGCAGAAACAGAGAGAGATATAGAGGACTAATCAGAGGGAAAAAGGGAACAGGTGGGAAAAGGGGTGACGAGGTAGTTAGGAGGAGACAAGGCACAGCTGGGGGAAAGAGGGGGAGAAAAGGTAACCTAACAACGACCAGCAGAGGGAGACAGGGTGAAGGGAAAGGACAGAAACAAGACACAACATGACAGTACATGACAGTACCCCCCCACTCACCGAGCGCCTCCTGGCGCACTCGAGGAGGAAACCTGGCGGCAACGGAGGAAATCATCGATCAGCGCACGGTCCAGCACGTCCCGAGAGGGAACCCAACTCCTCTCCTCAGGACCGTACCCCTCCCAATCTACTAGGTACTGATGACCACGGCCCCGAGGACGCATGTCCAAAATCCTACGGACCCTGTAGATGGGTGCGCCCTCGACAAGGATGGGGGGGGGGGGAGACGAGCGGGGGCGCGAAGAACGGGCTTGACACAGGAGACATGGAAGACCGGGTGGACGCGACGAAGATATCGCGGAAGAAGAAGTCGAACTGCGACAGGATTAATGATCCGAGAAATACGGAACGGACCAATGAACCGCGGGGTCAACTTGCGAGAAGTGGTCTTAAGGGGAAGGTTCTGAGTGGAGAGCCAAACTCTCTGACCGCGACAATATCTAGGACTCTTAGTTCTACGCTTATTAGCAGCCCTCACAGTCTGCGCCCTATAACGGCAAAGTGCAGACCTGACCCTCTTCCAGGTGCGCTCGCAACGTTGGACAAAAGCCTGAGCGGAGGGGACGCTGGACTCGGCGAACTGAGATGAGAACAGCGGAGGCTGGTACCCGAGGCTACTCTGAAAAGGAGATAGCCCGGTCGCAGACGAAGGAAGCGAGTTGTGGGCGTATTCTGCCCAGGGGAGCTGTTCTGACCAAGACGCAGGGTTGCGAAAAGAAAGACTGCGTAAGATGCGACCAATAGTCTGATTGGCCCGTTCTGCTTGACCGTTAGACTGGGGGTGAAAGCCGGAAGAGAGACTGACGGAAGCCCCAATCAAACGGCAAAACTCCCTCCAAAATTGAGACGTGAATTGCGGACCTCTGTCCGAAACGACGTCTGACGGAAGGCCATGAATTCTGAAAACATTCTCGATGATGATTTGTGCCGTCTCTTTAGCAGAAGGAAGCTTAGCAAGGGGAATAAAATGAGCCGCCTTAGAGAACCTGTCGACAACCGTAAGAATAACAGTCTTCCCCGCTGACGAAGGCAGTCCGGTGACAAAATCTAAGGCGATGTGAGACCACGGTCGAGAGGGAATGGGAAGCGGCCTGAGACGGCCGGCAGGAGGAGAGTTACCGGACTTAGTCTGCGCGCAGACCGAACAAGCAGCCACGAAGCGACGCGTGTCATGCTCCCGGGTGGGCCACCAAAAGCGCTGGCGAATGGAAGCAAGCGTACCCCGAACGCCAGGGTGGCCGGCTAACTTGGCAGAGTGAGCCCACTGAAGAACGGCCAGACGAGTAGGAACGGGAACGAAAAGAAGGTTCCTGGGACAAGCGCGCGGCGACGGAGTTTGAGTGAGTGCTTGCTTTACCTGCCTCTCAATTCCCCAGACAGTCAACCCGACAACACGCCCCTCAGGGAGAATCCCCTCGGGGTCAGTGGAAACAAGACACAACATGACAGTACATGACACTCAGAGCGAATTTGTCCCACATTTTAGCAAAGTCGCCATTGGTGGCCACGTTTCTCAAGATATTGCGACCATGATGCCTGTGGACAAAGATATTAATATCATCTTAAACGTGTAACATATCAAATAATTTCTGCTGTCTGTGATTAAAAACGGTACTCAATTGATGGCAACCTGAGAAAAAATAAGACATACATTAGGTAGAATTTGCAAGAGGGTCGTTTGAGTAATGCACCGCATTACCTGATCTACGAATCATCTCAACAATATAACAACTGGGTATTAACCGTTCGTTATTATGCAAATCTTAGCGAATCTGCACAGCGCTTGGCTCAGGCCGACCATTGTGATCAAGTAGGGTTGTCTTCATTAGGCACCAAACAGAAGGAAGGAAACTGAACTGGACTCATTTACATTTGTAATTTTTACTCCAATTTGTGGTATTCAATTGATAGTGACAATCTTTTCCCATCGCTGCAACTCCCGTAAGGACTCTGGAGAGGCGAAGTTCGAGAGCCGTGCGTCCTCCGAAACACAACCCAGCCAAGCCGCACTGCTTCTTGACACAATGCCCGCTTAACCTGGAAGCACCAATGTGTCGGAGGAAACACCATACACCTGGCGACTGTGTCCGTGCATTGCACCCCGCCCACCACAGGAGGTCACTAGTTGGCGATGGGAGAAGAACATCCCTGCCGGCCAAACATCCCGGCTAAGTTTTTGGCTTTTTAACTTTCAAACCCACATGAGTGCCTGGACTTGGATTTTCCTATGCCACGTAGAACTTCTTTGTGTTTATAATTTTTTATTTTTGTTTTCAATTACTATTCCCCTCCAAGAGAACCTGTGGTTGTTTTGGAATACCTAAAATGTGCAATTCAATCCATGACACCCTTTAGCATAGATGCTGTAGACACCCGACAATGTGGCTTTTAAAGTAAATTTCAATTTGTATTTGTGTAAAACACTGCAGATGTTAAAGCCGGTAATTCCCCATTTTCTATTGATTCGTGAAACATAGCAAGAATGAAAGGAATCAATTTATCATTGAATGCTTTATAAAACTTGCTTATTAACCCATAGTTTCCAGGGGACGTACAGCCCCTTTACTTTCAGTGCAGAAAACTCTCTCCAGAAGTTCAGTGAGGATCTCTGAATGATCCAATGTTGACCTAAATGACTAATGATGATAAATACAATCCACCTGTGTGTAATCAAGTCTCCGTATAAATGCACCTGCACTGTGATAGTCTCAGAGGTCCGTTAAAAGCGCAGAGAGCATCATGAAGAACAAGGAACACACCAGGCAGGTCCGAGATACTGTTGTGACGAAGTTTAAAGCCGGATTTGGATACAAAAAGATTTCCCAAACTTTAAACATTCCAAGGAGCACTGTGCAAGCGATAATATTGAAATGGAAGGAGTATCAGACCCCTGCAAATCTACCAAGACCTGGCTGTCCCTCTAAACTTTCAGCTCATACAAGGAGAAGACTGATCAGAGATGCAGCCAAGAGGCCCATGATCACTCTGGATGAACTGCAGAGATCTACAGCTGAGGTGGGAGACTCTGTCCATAGGACAACAATCAGTCGTATATTGCACAAATCTGGCCTTTATGGAAGAGTGGCAAGAAGAAAGCCATTTCTTAAAGATATCCATAAAAAGTGTTGTTTAAAGTTTGCCACAAGCCACCTGGGAGACACACCAAACATGTGGAAGAAGGTGCTCTGGTCAGATGAAACCAAAATTGAACTTTTTGGCAACAATGCAAAACGTTATGTTTGGCGTAAAAGCAACACAGCTCATCACCCTGAACACACCATCCCCACTCTCAAACATGGTGGTGGCAGCATCATGGTTTGGGCCTGCTTTTCTTCAGCAGGGACAGGGAAGATGGTTAAAATTGATGGGAAGATGGATGGAGCCAAATACAGGACCATTCTGGAAGAAAACCTGATGGAGTCTGCAAAAGACCTGAGACTGGGACGGAGATTTGTCTTCCAACAAGACAATGATCCAAAACATAAAGCAAAATCTACAATGGAATGGTTCAAAAATAAACATATCCAGGTGTTAGAATGGCCAAGTCAAAGTCCAGACCTGAATCCAATCGAGAATCTGTGGAAAGAACTGAAAACTGCTGTTCACAAATGCTCTCCATCCAACCTCACTGAGCTCGAGCTGTTTTGCAAGGAGGAATGGGAAAAAATGTCAGTCTCTCGATGTGCAAAACTGATAGAGACATACCCCAAGCGACTTACAGCTGTAATCGCAGCAAAAGGTGGCGCTACAAAGTATTAACTTAAGGGGGCTGAATAATTTTGCAAGCCCAATTTTTCAGTTTTTGATTTGTTAAAAAAGTTTGAAATATCCAATAAATGTCGTTCCACTTCATGATTGTGTCCCACTTGTTGATTCTTCACAAAAAAAATACAGTTTTATATCTTTATGTTTGAATCCTGAAATGTGGCAAAAGGTCGCAAAGTTCAAGGGGGCCGAATACTTTCGCAAGGCACTGTATATAGACTAGACATTACTGGGCATTTTTGCATTAGATTTGGTGTGTTTTCTAATAACGTGTGTGTGGTAAACAGGCGTGTTGTGTGTGTTTGAGCAGCAGACTGATGTTTCAGTGGTGTACGCTACTCTCCACATGGGGCTGGACGGGCTTCTCTCCTCTTCAGCGTGGTCGGAGGCTGCCTCCTTCTCTACGCCCACCACTCAGCAATTCACTGACCCAGAGCCTGAGGGCCACAACTGCTATGAGGTCAGACGTTACACACACATACTATTGACTAGGAGCATTAAGATCCTTCCATTGACCGATTGTTTGTTATGTCATTGCACTGGTCACTGATTTTGAATGCTTGTTTTGTTGTCGTAGGGCTGGGAGGAGGATCTGCTGCCTGAGGAGAGGGAGGTTCCTCTGCTAAAGTGAGTTCCTCTAAATGTCTGTGTAGTCTGGGCTTGTCAGATGCTGAAGGATAGTGGTCATAATGCTGTTATCCCCCATTGACTCTAATGGTTGACATGCTCCATTCCCTCCCTTTCACAGCCTCTACCTTACCACCAAGAGAATGGAGGACATCGCCCTGAGGCTCGTCTCCCTGCGCCAGGCCTTCACTGTGAGTGGACCCACTTTTCTTTTTCTCTCTGTGACTTCTTGTTCTGTCTCCTAGAGGAAGATGTCTCACCCTAACTCTTCCCTAGACCCTGCTTGGTTCCAACCTGAACAGGAACAATCTGTTTGTGGCGGGAAAGGTCCTCCTGGGCGCACTGGTTCAGGCCAACCACATGATAACTCACTAACTCATTCTCTTTCAAGGGAAAGAGAGCGTCCCTGAAGGGAAATGTGTTCTGTTCACTAAGATGCTCTTTTCTTTGTCATAGGACGAGGCCAAGTTCATCCGTACCTATAACGATTTTGTGGACTACCTGAGTGACCCCTCCAAATGGAATTACATTGAGGGGGAGCTGGCTGAGGCAAAGGTGAGTTCATTAACTCTTTCAAGTTTCACTGAGTTCTTCCACATGCATGTCTTTTATACATCACAGCAGCTGATCTATATGAAATCATTCCTATTTTCTCCAAACGTGTTTTCTTGTCCTAGATCCATCATGTGAACATGATAGATGTCCTCTTTGAGCTGGTGCTGTTTGGGATGATCACAGCTCAGAAGTCCCTGATGGTGGTAAGTAGCATCTCACTGGTACATGTTTTGATCTCTCTCTATTAGCAGTTTCACTTAAATTCATCTTCTCTTCTATTCTCTCCTCTTTTCTCCTCCTTTGTTTCCTTTAGCACCCTGGTGGGTTCGTGGAGCGTCTGTTCGCTCTCCTGTACTCCTTCCTGCCCACTGCTGCCAACATGGAGCCAGAGGCTGACAGATACCTGCTGCTGCTCAATGTAAGAGTCAAGAGGTTACTTCCTGTTTACTTCCATATTCTTAGTGTACTTCCTTTTTACTTCCTTATTTATGGTTAATCCGGTTTCAATGCCATTTTAGGGGGAGTATTTCTAATTGTCTCTCTCCTCTTGATAAGCTAGTAAACTCCATTTTCTATGTGTTGTGTGGTGTTCTCTTCAGGGCAGGCTGATGGCTCTGCTAGATGACATCTTTGGCCAGCAGCTGGCCTGGTACTTTAACCCAGAGTCGCTGAACCTCATGGCCAGCATGTAGTCCTACTGCAGGGACCATACTCCTTTCTCCTTCTCTCTTTCTTTTGAAGGAATTGAGGACTTAATTGAGTCTATGGGGGCGCTATTTCATTATTGGATAAAAAAACGTGCCCGTTTTAAGCGCAATATTTTGTCACGAAAAGATGCTCTACTATGCATATAATTGACAGATTTGGAAAGAAAACAGTCTAACGTTTCCAAAACTGCAAAGATATTATCTGTGAGTGCCACAGAACTCATGCTACAGGCGAAACCAAGATGAAACTTCAAACAGGAAATGAGCAGAATTTCTGAAGCTCTGTTTTCCAATGTCTCCTTATATGGCTGTGAATGCACCAGGAACGAGCCTGCGCTTTCTGTCTTTTCTTCAAGATGTCTGCAGCATTGTGACGTATTTGTAGGCATATAATTGGAAGATTGGCCATAAGAGACTACATTTTCCAGGGGTCCGCCCGGTGTCCTTTGTCTAAATTGGTGCGTAATCTTCAGTTGCGGGCATTTTCTCCTGGGATTCAGGACAGAAAGCACACTTCCACGAACGATATATCATCGAAGAGATATGTGAAAAACACCTTGAGGATTGGTTCTAAACAACGTTTGCCATGTTTCAGTCGATATTATGGAGTTAATTTTGAAAAAAAGTTTGGCGTTTTGATGACTGGATTTTTGTTTTTTTTTGGTAGCCAAACGGGCATTGAGTATATGAAATCATTCCTATTTTCTCCAAACGTGTTTTCTTGTCCTAGATCGTCACGCACCAAACGAAGCGATTTCTCCTAAACAAATAATCTTTCAGGAAAAACTGAACATTTGCTATCTAACAGAGTCTCCTCATTGAAAACATCTGAAGTTCTTCAAAGGTAAATTATTTTATTTGAATGCTTTTCTGTTTTTTGTGAAAATGTTGCCTGCTGAATGCTAACGCTAATGCTAACGCTAAATGCTACGCTAGCTAGCTACTGTTACACAAATGATTGTTTTCCTATGGTTGAGAAGCATATTTTGAAAATCTGAGATGACAGTGTTGTTAACAAAAGGCTAAGCTTGAGAGCTAGCATATTTATTTCCTTTCATTTGCGATTTTCATGAATAGTTAACGTTGCGTTATGGTAATGAGCTTGAGGCTGTATTCACGATCCCGGATCCGGGATGGCTATGTGCTAGAGGTTAAAGTGCTTTGTTGAACCCTGATTAGTTAACACCCATTAATTTAATGTATTCTCTTGTTTTCTCTCCCCACAGGATTATTGTGACACTTTGCCACCCAACAGGGATTACCAATGCACTACATTACTTTGCACTGAATTTGACTTTTTTTAAATAAAATAAGTTGTAGTTCAAAAACATTTTTGTTTCCGTCTTTTCATCTATTTGATTTTATGACCATTTTCTCTTCCTAGAGGTATAATGCTAATATTAGAATATTACATGAACAATTATGCTTTATTATCTGCATATGGAAATAAAAAACAACATTTAGTTGATTTACAGATACTACAGGCCCACACTTTATATGGTTTTGTACTGTGGTTTGTGATACTGTACTATTTAAAAACATGTAGGACTACATACACTGAGTGCACAATAGATTAGGAACATCTTCCTAATATTGAGTTGCACACTCTTTTTCCCTCAGAACAGCCTCATTTCGGCATGGACTCTACAAGTTGCCCTAAGCGTTCCACAAGGATGCTGGCCCATGATGTGTCAAGTTGGCTGGACGTCCTTTGGGTGGTGGACCATTCTTGAGACACATGGGAAACGGTTGACCATGAAAAAAACAGCAGTGTTGCAGTTCTTGACACACTTAACCCGGTGCGCCTGGCACCTACTACCATACCCCGTTCAAAGGCAATTAACTCAGTTGTCTTGCCGAATCACCCTCTGAATGACACACACAATCCATGTCTCAATTCTCTCAAGGTTTTAAAATGTTTCTTTACTCCCCTTCATCTACACTGATTGAAGTGTATTCAACAAGTGACATCAATAACTTTCCCACTGAAACCAGTAATGTTAGCGTTCATGTGAGAGAGGGTGTAGTAGTGCATACTGACCACTAGTTGGATCATAGTGTGGGTGGTGGAGTTTATGCAGGAACACAGAGGGTAGAGGCATTCTCCATCAATATTACATGATCATTGCCAATTATGCAAATTAGGTGATGACGTCATTTAGCGACTTCTAGCGTCTTTTAGGACAGCCAATAGCTACTTTCCTTACTGAGGAGTTGGCAACACTGCTAACTTTAAACATCAGCTATTTGAGCAGCTAACCGATCGCTGCAGCTGTACATTGCCCATCTGTAAATAGCCCACCCAATCTATCTACCTCATCCCCATATGGTTTTTATTTACTTTCTGCACTTTTGCACACCAGTATTTCTACTTGCACATCATCATCTGCTCATCTATCACTCCAGTGTTAATTTGCTAAATTGTGTTTACTTCGCTACTATGGCCTATTTATTGCCTTTTTTTTCTTCCCCCCCCTTCTATTTTGTTATTGACTGTGCGCTTGTTTGTTCCATGTGTAACTCTGTGTTGTTGTTTGTGTTGCACTGCTTTGCTTTATCTTGGCCAGGTCGCAGTGGTGTATGAGAACTTGTCCTTAACTGGCTTACTTGGTTAAATAAAGGTGACATTTAAAAAAATAAGCAACATTTATTTCTTTCCCAGAAAGGGGATGTAGCTCAGTGGTAGAGCGCATGCTTTGCATGTATGAAGTCCTGGGTTCAATCCCCAGCTTCTCTATGTTTTTTTGCAAAGACCCAACTTCTACTTTCCAGAATGTTGAAATTCTAAGCAGGAAACAGAGATGTGCAAAATCATTTGGTCTTGTAATCTGAAGAATATGCGTTCAATCCCTGTTAGTACATTTATAGAACAGAAGTGGCATGGTTGCCAACTTTTATGGCATCATTTTCAAAAACTGAAGTTCATGTTTTCGATCCCTGTCCGTACCTGTTTTAAGAATTGCTGATATCATTTCATTGTAGTTTCAATGGAGTGGTGAATATAAAAAGTACATTGTATTAATAGTTCACCCCTCCGCTTCCAGACTGTATATGAATGTGGGAAGCCGCCGCTGGCTGATCCCGCCCTGGCTTACATTTTTTTTAAAACCACAATTAACCTTAATTAGGGCCAGACTAGTTACCATCATTTTCTCACATTGCCATTGAAAGTTTTTTCTATTGTCTCTTTTTGATCCATTTAGATTGTTAATGTAGATTGTATAGAATTATTATATATATTTTTTTAATGTTATGGTTAAAAATGTTAATGTTTTACTGTGACTTGTTGTAGGCTCCTAAATGGACCATAAGGTTAAAAACCAAACCAAATTGAGAAAACTAAACTGAAAAACAAAAAATACAATTAAAAATACAATTAAAACTAAGTTGCTCCGCGAGAGTATCTCTTTTGGGTCTTTTTTGCTGGTCCCAAGCCCGGATAAAGGAGGAGGGTTGTAATTGTGACATAAAAAAAGAAACAAGAATCGACAGAAGAAAGTTCATTTGTAGTTCTAAACATATTTAGGGTGTTTTTTACTCACTTCTTGTCTCTCCCACGGAGTTATTCCTCTCTCCAACAGCGTCCATCACAATTACATGATCATGGCCAGTTACGCAAATTAGGTGATGACGTCATTTAGCGACTTCTAGCGTCTTTTAGGACAGCCAATAGCTACTTTCCTTACTGAGGAGTTGGCAACACTGCTAA
The DNA here is from genome assembly GCF_057628025.1 of Oncorhynchus mykiss. Taxonomy (NCBI): domain Eukaryota; kingdom Metazoa; phylum Chordata; class Actinopteri; order Salmoniformes; family Salmonidae; genus Oncorhynchus; species Oncorhynchus mykiss. Next base: position 45,488,970 of record NC_143036.1, read on the forward strand.
CTTTAAACATCAGCTATTTGAGCAGCTAACCGATCGCTGCAGCTGTACATTGCCCATCTGTAAATAGCCCACCCAATCTATCTACCTCATCCCCATATGGTTTTTATTTACTTTCTGCACTTTTACACACCAGTATTTCTACTTGCACATCATCATCTGCTCATCTATCACTCCAGTGTTCATTTGCTAAATTGTGATTACTTCGCTACTATGGCCTATTTATTGCCTTTTTTTTCTTCCCCCCCCCCCCCCCCTTCTATTTTGTTATTGACTGTGCGCTTGTTTGTTCCATGTGTAACTCTGTGTTGTTGTTTGTGTTGCACTGCTTTGCTTTATCTTGGCCAGGTCGCAGTGGTGTATGAGAACTTGTCCTTAACTGGCTTACCTGGTTAAATAAAGGTGACATTTAAAAAAATAAGCAAAATGTTTTTCTTTTGCAGAAAGGGGATGTAGCTCAGTGGTAGAGCGCATGCTTTGCATGTATGAGGTCCTGGGTTCAATCCCCCGCTTCTCCATGTTTTTTTGCAAAGACCCAACTTCTACTTTCCAGAATGTTGAAATTCTAAGCAGGAAACAGAGATGTGCAAAATCATTTGGTCTTGTAATCTGAAGAATATGCGTTCAATCCCTGTTAGTACATTTATAGAACAGAAGTGGCATGGCTGCCAACTTTTATGGCATCATTTTCAAAAACTGAAGTTCATGTTTTCGATCCCTGTCCGTACCTGTTTCAAGAATTGCTGCTATCATTTCATTATAGTTTCAATGGAGTGGTGTATATAAAAAGAACATTGTATTAATAGTTCACCCCTCCGCTTCCAGACTGTATATGAATGTGGGAAGCCGCCGCTGGCTGATCCCGCCCTGGCTTACATTTTTTTTTTAAAACACGATTAACCTGAATAAGGGCCAGACTAGTTACCATCATTTTCTCACATTGCAATTGAAAGTTTTTTCTATTGTCTCTTTTTGGTCCATTTAGATTGTTAATGTAGATTGTATAGAATTATTTATTTTTATGTTATGGTTAAACATTTTAATTTTTTACTGTGACTTGTCGTAGGCTCCTAAGTGGACCATAAGGTTGAAAACCAAACCAAATTAAGAAAACTAAACTGAAAAACAAAAAAGTACAATTAAAAACTAAGTTGCTCCGCCAGAGTGTCTCTTTTGGGTCACTTTTGCTGGTCCCAAGCCCGGATTTGTTTGTTCCATGTGTAACTCTGTGTTGTTGTTTGTGTTGCACTGCTTTGCTTTATCTTGGCCAGGTCGCAGTGGTGTATGAGAACTTGTCCTTAACTGGCTTACCTGGTTAAATAAAGGTGACATTTAAAAAAATAAGCAACATTTTTTCTTTTGCAGAAAGGGGATGTAGCTCAGTGGTAGAGCGCATGCTTTGCATGTATGAGGTCCTGGGTTCAATCCCCAGCTTCTCCATGTTTTTTTGCAAAGACCCAACTTCTACTTTCCAGAATGTTGAAATTCTAAGCAGGAAACAGAGATGTGCAAAATCATTTGGTCTTGTAATCTGAAGAATATGCGTTCAATCCCTGTTAGTACATTTATAGAACAGAAGTGGCATGGTTGCCAACTTTTATGGCATCATTTTCAAAAACTGAAGTTCATGTTTTCGATCCCTGTCCGTACCTGTTTCAAGAATTGCTGCTATCATTTCATTGTAGTTTCAATGGAGTGGTGTATATAAAAAGAACATTGTATTAATAGTTCACCCCTCCGCTTCCAGACTGTATATGAATGTGGGAAGCCGCCGCTGGCTGATCCCGCCCTGGCTTACATTTTTTTTTTAAAACACGATTAACCTGAATAAGGGCCAGACTAGTTACCATCATTTTCTCACATTGCAATTGAAAGTTTTTTCTATTGTCTCTTTTTGGTCCATTTAGATTGTTAATGTAGATTGTATAGAATTATTTATTTTTATGTTATGGTTAAACATTTTAATTTTTTACTGTGACTTGTCGTAGGCTCCTAAGTGGACCATAAGGTTGAAAACCAAACCAAATTAAGAAAACTAAACTGAAAAACAAAAAAGTACAATTAAAAACTAAGTTGCTCCGCCAGAGTGTCTCTTTTGGGTCACTTTTGCTGGTCCCTAGCCCGGATTTGTTTGTTCCATGTGTAACTCTGTGTTGTTGTTTGTGTTGCACTGCTTTGCTTTATCTTGGCCAGGTCGCAGTGGTGTATGAGAACTTGTCCTTAACTGGCTTATCTGGTTAAATAAAGGTGACATTTAAAAAAATAAGCAACATTTTTCCTTTTGCAGAAAGGGGATGTAGCTCAGTGGTAGAGCGCATGCTTTGCATGTATGAGGTCCTGGGTTCAATCCCCAGCTTCTCCATGTTTTTTTGCAAAGACCCAACTTCTACTTTCCAGAATGTTGAAATTCTAAGCAGGAAACAGAGATGTGCAAAATCATTTGGTCTTGTAATCTGAAGAATATGCGTTCAATCCCTGTTAGTACATTTATAGAACAGAAGTGGCATGGTTGCCAACTTTTATGGCATCATTTTCAAAAACTGAAGTTCATGTTTTCGATCCCTGTCCGTACCTGTTTCAAGAATTGCTGCTATCATTTCATTGTAGTTTCAATGGAGTGGTGTATATAAAAAGAACATTGTATTAATAGTTCACCCCTCCGCTTCCAGACTGTATATGAATGTGGGAAGCCGCCGCTGGCTGATCCCGCCCTGGCTTACATTTTTTTTTAAAAACACGATTAACCTGAATAAGGGCCAGACTAGTTACCATCATTTTCTCACATTGCAATTGAAAGTTTTTTCTATTGTCTCTTTTTGGTCCATTTAGATTGTTAATGTAGATTGTATAGAATTATTTATTTTTATGTTATGGTTAAACATTTTAATTTTTTACTGTGACTTGTCGTAGGCTCCTAAGTGGACCATAAGGTTGAAAACCAAACCAAATTAAGAAAACTAAACTGAAAAACAAAAAAGTACAATTAAAAACTAAGTTGCTCCGCCAGAGTGTCTCTTTTGGGTCACTTTTGCTGGTCCCAAGCCCGGATTTGTTTGTTCCATGTGTAACTCTGTGTTGTTGTTTGTGTTGCACTGCTTTGCTTTATCTTGGCCAGGTCGCAGTGGTGTATGAGAACTTGTCCTTAACTGGCTTACCTGGTTAAATAAAGGTGACATTTAAAAAAATAAGCAACATTTTTTCTTTTGCAGAAAGGGGATGTAGCTCAGTGGTAGAGTGCATGCTTTGCATGTATGAGGTCCTGGGTTCAATCCCCAGCTTCTCCATGTTTTTTTGCAAAGACCCAACTTCTACTTTCCAGAATGTTGAAATTCTAAGCAGGAAACAGAGATGTGCAAAATCATTTGGTCTTGTAATCTGAAGAATATGCGTTCAATCCCTGCTAGTACATTTATAGAACAGAAGTGGCATGGTTGCCAACTTTTATGGCATCATTTTCAAAAACTGAAGTTCATGTTTTCGATCCCTGTCCGTACCTGTTTCAAGAATTGCTGCCATCATTTCATTGTAGTTTCAATGGAGTGGTGTATATAAAAAGAACATTGTATTAATAGTTCACCCCTCCGCTTCCAGACTGTATATGAATGTGGGAAGCCGCCGCTGGCTGATCCCGCCCTGGCTTACATTTTTTTTTTAAAACACGATTAACCTGAATAAGGGCCAGACTAGTTACCATCATTTTCTCACATTGCAATTGAAAGTTTTTTCAATTGTCTCTTTTTGGTCCATTTAGATTGTTAATGTAGATTGTATAGAATTATTTATTTTTATGTTATGGTTAAACATTTTAATTTTTTACTGTGACTTGTCGTAGGCTCCTAAGTGGACCATAAGGTTGAAAACCAAACCAAATTAAGAAAACTAAACTGAAAAACAAAAAAGTACAATTAAAAACTAAGTTGCTCCGCCAGAGTGTCTCTTTTGGGTCACTTTTGCTGGTCCCAAGCCCGGATTTGTTTGTTCCATGTGTAACTCTGTGTTGTTGTTTGTGTTGCACTGCTTTGCTTTATCTTGGCCAGGTCGCAGTGGTGTATGAGAACTTGTCCTTAACTGGCTTACCTGGTTAAATAAAGGTGACATTTAAAAAAATAAGCAACATTTTTTCTTTTGCAGAAAGGGGATGTAGCTCAGTGGTAGAGCGCATGCTTTGCATGTATGAGGTCCTGGGTTCAATCCCCAGCTTCTCCATGTTTTTTTGCAAAGACCCAACTTCTACTTTCCAGAATGTTGAAATTCTAAGCAGGAAACAGAGATGTGCAAAATCATTTGGTCTTGTAATCTGAAGAATATGCGTTCAATCCCTGCTAGTACATTTATAGAACAGAAGTGGCATGGTTGCCAACTTTTATGGCATCATTTTCAAAAACTGAAGTTCATGTTTTCGATCCCTGTCCGTACCGGTTTCAAGAATTGCTGCTATCATTTCATTGTAGTTTCAATGGAGTGGTGTATATAAAAAGAACATTGTATTAATAGTTCACCCCTCCGCTTCCAGACTGTATATGAATGTGGGAAGCCGCCGCTGGCTGATCCCGCCCTGGCTTACATTTTTTTTTTTTTAAACACGATTAACCTGAATAAGGGCCAGACTAGTTACCATCATTTTCTCACATTGCAATTGAAAGTTTTTTCTATTGTCTCTTTTTGGTCCATTTAGATTGTTAATGTAGATTGTATAGAATTATTTATTTTTATGTTATGGTTAAACATTTTAATGTTTTACTGTGACTTGTCGTAGGCTCCTAAGTGGACCATAAGGTTAAAAACCAAACCAAATTAAGAAAACTAAACTGAAAAACAAAAAAGTACAATTAAAAACTAAGTTGCTCCGCCAGAGTGTCTCTTTTGGGTCACTTTTGCTGGTCCCAAGCCCGGATTTGTTTGTTCCATGTGTAACTCTGTGTTGTTGTTTGTGTTGCACTGCTTTGCTTTATCTTGGCCAGGTCGCAGTGGTGTATGAAAACTTGTCCTTAACTGGCTTACCTGGTTAAATAAAGGTGACATTTAAAAAAATTAGCAAAATGTTTTTCTTTTGCAGAAAGGGGATGTAGCTCAGTGGTAGAGCGCATGCTTTGCATGTATGAGGTCCTGGGTTCAATCCCCAGCTTCTCCATGTTTTTTTGCAAAGACCCAACTTCTACTTTCCAGAATGTTGAAATTCTAAGCAGGAAACAGAGATGTGCAAAATCATTTGGTCTTGTAATCTGAAGAATATGCGTTCAATCCCTGTTAGTACATTTATAGAACAGAAGTGGCATGGTTGCCAACTTTTATGGCATCATTTTCAAAAACTGAAGTTCATGTTTTCGATCCCTGTCCGTACCTGTTTCAAGAATTGCTGCTATCATTTCATTGTAGTTTCAATGGAGTGGTGTATATAAAAAGTACATTGTATTAATAGTTCACCCCTCCGCTTCCAGACTGTATATGAATGTGGGAAGCCGCCGCTGGCTGATCCCGCCCTGGCTTACATTTTTTTTTAAAAACACGATTAACCTGAATAAGGGCCAGACTAGTTACCATCATTTTCTCACATTGCAATTGAAAGTTTTTTCTATTGTCTCTTTTTGGTCCATTTAGATTGTTAATGTAGATTGTATAGAATTATTTATTTTTATGTTATGGTTAAACATTTTAATTTTTTACTGTGACTTGTCGTAGGCTCCTAAGTGGACCATAAGGTTAAAAACCAAACCAAATTAAGAAAACTAAACTGAAAAACAAAAAAGTACAATTAAAAACTAAGTTGCTCCGCCAGAGTGTCTCTTTTGGGTCACTTTTGCTGGTCCCAAGCCCAGATTTGTTTGTTCCATGTGTAACTCTGTGTTGTTGTTTGTGTTGCACTGCTTTGCTTTATCTTGGCCAGGTCGCAGTGGTGTATGAGAACTTGTCCTTAACTGGCTTACCTGGTTAAATAAAGGTGACATTTAAAAAAATAAGCAACATTTTTTCTTTTGCAGAAAGGGGACGTAGCTCAGTGGTAGAGCGCATGCTTTGCATGTATGAGGTCCTGGGTTCAATCCCCAGCTTCTCCATGTTTTTTTGCAAAGACCCAACTTCTACTTTCCAGAATGTTGAAATTCTAAGCAGGAAACAGAGATGTGCAAAATCATTTGGTCTTGTAATCTGAAGAATATGCGTTCAATCCCTGTTAGTACATTTATAGAACAGAAGTGGCATGGTTGCCAACTTTTATGGCATCATTTTCAAAAACTGAAGTTCATGTTTTCGATCCCTGTCCGTACCTGTTTCAAGAATTGCTGCTATCATTTCATTGTAGTTTCAATGGAGTGGTGTATATAAAAATAACATTGTATTAATAGTTCACCCCTCCGCTTCCAGACTGTATATGAATGTGGGAAGCCGCCGCTGGCTGATCCCGCCCTGGCTTACATTTTTTTTTTAAAACACGATTAACCTGAATAAGGGCCAGACTAGTTACCATCATTTTCTCACATTGCAATTGAAAGTTTTTTCTATTGTCTCTTTTTGGTCCATTTAGATTGTTAATGTAGATTGTATAGAATTATTTATTTTTATGTTATGGTTAAACATTTTAATTTTTTACTGTGACTTGTCGTAGGCTCCTAAGTGGACCATAAGGTTGAAAACCAAACCAAATTAAGAAAACTAAACTGAAAAACAAAAAAGTACAATTAAAAACTAAGTTGCTCCGCCAGAGTGTCTCTTTTGGGTCACTTTTGCTGGTCCCAAGCCCGGATTTGTTTGTTCCATGTGTAACTCTGTGTTGTTGTTTGTGTTGCACTGCTTTGCTTTATCTTGGCCAGGTCGCAGTGGTGTATGAGAACTTGTCCTTAACTGGCTTACCTGGTTAAATAAAGGTGACATTTTAAAAAATAAGCAACATTTTTTTCTTTTGCAGAAAGGGGATGTAGCTCAGTGGTAGAGTGCATGCTTTGCATGTATGAGGTCCTGGGTTCAATCCCCAGCTTCTCCATGTTTTATTGCAAAGACCCAACTTCTACTTTCCAGAATGTTGAAATTCTAAGCAGGAAACAGAGATGTGCAAAATCATTTGGTCTTGTAATCTGAAGAATATGCGTTCAATCCCTGTTAGTACATTTATAGAACAGAAGTGGCATGGTTGCCAACTTTTATGGCATCATTTTCAAAAACTGAAGTTCATGTTTTCGATCCCTGTCTGTATCTGTTTCAAGAATTGCTGCTATCATTTCATTGTAGTTTCAATGGAGTGGTGTATATAAAAGTACATTGTATTAATAGTTCACCCCTCCGCTTCCAGACTGTATATGAATGTGGGAAGCCGCCGCTGGCTGATCCCGCCCTGGCTTACATTTTTTTTAAAAAACACGATTAACCTGAATAAGGGCCAGACTAGTTACCATCATTTTCTCACATTGCAATTGAAAGTTTTTTCAATTGTCTCTTTTTGGTCCATTTAGATTGTTAATGTAGATTGTATATAATTATTTATTTTTATGTTATGGTTAAAAATGTTAATGTTTTACTGTGACTTGTCGTAGGCTCCTAAGTGGACCATAAGGTTAAAAACCAAACCAAATTAAGAAAACTAAACTGAAAAACAAAAAAATACAATTAAAAACTAAGTTGCTCCGCCAGAGTGTCTCTTTTGGGTCACTTTTGCTGGTCCCTAGCCCGGATTTGTTTGTTCCATGTGTAACTCTGTGTTGTTGTTTGTGTTGCACTGCTTTGCTTTATCTTGGCCAGGTCGCAGTGGTGTATGAGAACTTGTCCTTAACTGGCTTACCTGGTTAAATAAAGGTGACATTTTAAAAAATAAGCAACATTTTTTTCTTTTGCAGAAAGGGGATGTAGCTCAGTGGTAGAGTGCATGCTTTGCATGTATGAGGTCCTGGGTTCAATCCCCAGCTTCTCCATGTTTTATTGCAAAGACCCAACTTCTACTTTCCAGAATGTTGAAATTCTAAGCAGGAAACAGAGATGTGCAAAATAATTTGGTCTTGTAATCTGAAGAATATGCGTTCAATCCCTGTTAGTACATTTATAGAACAGAAGTGGCATGGTTGCCAACTTTTATGGCATCATTTTCAAAAACTGAAGTTCATGTTTTCGATCCCTGTCCGTATCTGTTTCAAGAATTGCTGCTATCATTTCATTGTAGTTTCAATGGAGTGGTGTATATAAAAGTACATTGTATTAATAGTTCACCCCTCCGCTTCCAGACTGTATATCAATGTGGGAAGCCGCCGCTGGCTGATCCCGCCCTGGCTTACATTTTTTTTTAAAAACACGATTAACCTGAATAAGGGCCAGACTAGTTACCATCATTTTCTCACATTGCAATTGAATGTTTTTTCTATTGTCTCTTTTTGGTCCATTTAGATTGTTAATGTAGATTGTATAGAATTATTTATTTTTATGTTATGGTTAAAAATGTTAATGTTTTACTGTGACTTGTCGTAGGCTCCTAAGTGGACCATAAGGTTAAAAACCAAACCAAATTAAGAAAACTAAACTGAAAAACACAATTAAAAACTAAGTTGCTCCGCCAGAGTGTCTCTTTTGGGTCACTTTTGCTGGTCCCTAGCCCGGATTTGTTTGTTCCATGTGTAACTCTGTGTTGTTGTTTGTGTTGCACTGCTTTGCTTTATCTTGGCCAGGTCGCAGTGGTGTATGAGAACTTGTCCTTAACTGGCTTACCTGGTTAAATAAAGGTGACATTTAAAAAAATAAGCAACATTTTTTTCTTTTGCAGAAAGGGGATGTAGCTCAGTGGTAGAGCGCATGCTTTGCATGTATGAGGTCCTGGGTTCAATCCCCAGCTTCTCCATGTTTTTTTGCAAAGACCCAACTTCTACTTTCCAGAATGTTGAAATTCTAAGCAGGAAACAGAGATGTGCAAAATCATTTGGTCTTGTAATCTGAAGAATATGCGTTCAATCCCTGTTAGTACATTTATAGAACAGAAGTGGCATGGTTGCCAACTTTTATGGCATCATTTTCAAAAACTGAAGTTCATGTTTTCGATCCCTGTCTGTATCTGTTTCAAGAATTGCTACTATCATTTCATTGTAGTTTCAATGGAGTGGTGTATATAAAAGTACATTGTATTAATAGTTCACCCCTCCGCTTCCAGACTGTATATGAATGTGGGAAGCCGCCGCTGGCTGATCCCGCCCTGGCTTACATTTTTTTTTTTAAACACGATTGACCTGAATAAGGGCCAGACTAGTTACCATCATTTTCTCACATTGCAATTAAAAGTTTTTTCTATTGTCTCTTTTTGGTCCATTTAGAATAGATTGTTAATGTAGATTGTATAGAATTATTTATTTTTATGTTATGGTTAAAAATGTTAATGTTTTACTGTGACTTGTCGTAGGCTCCTAAGTGGACCATAAGGTTAAAAACCAAACCAAATTAAGAAAACTAAACTGAAAAACAAAAAAATACAATTAAAAACTAAGTTGCTCCGCCAGAGTGTCTCTTTTGGGTCACTTTTGCTGGTCCCTAGCCCGGATTTGTTTGTTCCATGTGTAACTCTGTGTTGTTGTTTGTGTTGCACTGCTTTGCTTTATCTTGGCCAGGTCGCAGTGGTGTATGAGAACTTGTCCTTAACTGGCTTACCTGGTTAAATAAAGGTGACATTTTAAAAAATAAGCAAAATTTTTTTCTTTTGCAGAAAGGGGATGTAGCTCAGTGGTAGAGCGCATGCTTTGCATGTATGAGGTCCTGGGTTCAATCCCCAGCTTCTCCATGTTTTTTTGCAAAGACCCAACTTCTACTTTCCAGAATGTTGAAATTCTAAGCAGGAAACAGAGATGTGCAAAATCATTTGGTCTTGTAATCTGAAGAATATGCGTTCAATCCCTGTTAGTACATTTATAGAACAGAAGTGGCATGGTTGCCAACTTTTATGGCATCATTTTCAAAAACTGAAGTTCATGTTTTCGATCCCTGTCCGTACCTGTTTCAAGAATTGCTGCTATGATTTCATTGTAGTTTCAATGGAGTGGTGTATATAAAAGTACATTGTATTAATAGTTCACCCCTCCGCTTCCAGACTGTATATGAATGTGGGAAGCCGCCGCTAGCTGATCCCGCCCTGGCTTACATTTTTTTTTTAAAACACGATTAACCTGAATAAGGGCCAGACTAGTTACCATCATTTTCTCACATGGCAATTGAAAGTTTTTTCTATTGTCTCTTTTTGGTCCATTTAGATTGTTAATGTAGATTGTATAGAATTATTTATTTTTATGTTATGGTTAAAAATGTTAATGTTTTACTGTGACTTGTCGTAGGCTCCTAAGTGGACCATAAGGTTAAAAACCAAACCAAATTAAGAAAACTAAACTGAAAAACAAAAAAATACAATTAAAAACTAAGTTGCTCCGCCAGAGTGTCTCTTTTGGGTCACTTTTGCTGGTCCCTAGCCCGGATTTGTTTGTTCCATGTGTAACTCTGTGTTGTTGTTTGTGTTGCACTGCTTTGCTTTATCTTGGCCAGGTCGCAGTGGTGTATGAGAACTTGTCCTTAACTGGCTTACCTGGTTAAATAAAGGTGACATTTAAAAAAATAAGCAACATTATTTTCTTTTGCAGAAAGGGGATGTAGCTCAGTGGTAGAGCGCATGCTTTGCATGTATGAGGTCCTGGGTTCAATCCCCAGCTTCTCCATGTTTTTTTGCAAAGACCCAACTTCTACTTTCCAGAATGTTGAAATTCTAAGCAGGAAACAGAGATGTGCAAAATCATTTGGTCTTGTAATCTGAAGAATATGCGTTCAATCCCTGTTAGTACATTTATAGAACAGAAGTGGCATGGTTGCCAACTTTTATGGCATCATTTTCAAAAACTGAAGTTCATGTTTTCGATCCCTGTCTGTATCTGTTTCAAGAATTGCTGCTATCATTTCATTGTAGTTTCAATGGAGTGGTGTATATAAAAGTACATTGTATTAATAGTTCACCCCTCCGCTTCCAGACTGTATATGAATGTGGGAAGCCGCCGCTGGCTGATCCCGCCCTGGCTTACATTTTTTTTTTAAAACACGATTAACCTGAATAAGGGCCAGACTAGTTACCATCATTTTCTCACATTGCAATTGAAAGTTTTTTCTATTGTCTCTTTTTGGTCCATTTAGATTGTTAATGTAGATTGTATAGAATTATTTATTTTTATGTTATGGTTAAAAATGTTAATGTTTTACTGTGACTTGTCGTAGGCTCCTAAGTGGACCATAAGGTTAAAAACCAAACCAAATTAAGAAAACTAAACTGAAAAACAAAAAAATACAATTAAAAACTAAGTTGCTCCGCCAGAGTGTCTCTTTTGGGTCACTTTTGCTGGTCCCTAGCCCGGATTTGTTTGTTCCATGTGTAACTCTGTGTTGTTGTTTGTGTTGCACTGCTTTGCTTTATCTTGGCCAGGTCGCAGTGGTGTATGAGAACTTGTCCTTAACTGGCTTACCTGGTTAAATAAAGGTGACATTTTAAAAAATAAGCAACATTTTTTTCTTTTGCAGAAAGGGGATGTAGCTCAGTGGTAGAGCGCATGCTTTGCATGTATGAGGTCCTGGGTTCAATCCCCAGCTTCTCCATGTTTTTTTGCAAAGACCCAACTTCTACTTTCCAGAATGTTGAAATTCTAAGCAGGAAACAGAGATGTGCAAAATCATTTGGTCTTGTAATCTGAAGAATATGCGTTCAATCCCTGTTAGTACATTTATAGAACAGAAGTGGCATGGTTGCCAACTTTTATGGCATCATTTTCAAAAACTGAAGTTCATGTTTTCGATCCCTGTCCGTATCTGTTTCAAGAATTGCTGCTATCATTTCATTGTAGTTTCAATGGAGTGGTGTATATAAAAGTACATTGTATTAATAGTTCACCCCTCCGCTTCCAGACTGTATATGAATGTGGGAAGCCGCCGCTGGCTGATCCCGCCCTGGCTTACATTTTTTTTTTTAAACACGATTAACCTGAATAAGGGCCAGACTAGTTACCATCATTTTCTCACATTGCAATTGAAAGTTTTTTCTATTGTCTCTTTTTGGTCCATTTAGATTGTTAATGTAGATTGTATAGAATTATTTATTTTTATGTTATGGTTAAAAATGTTAATGTTTTACTGTGACTTGTCGTAGGCTCCTAAGTGGACCATAAGGTTAAAAACCAAACCAAATTAAGAAAACTAAACTGAAAAACAAAAAAATACAATTAAAAACTAAGTTGCTCCGCCAGAGTGTCTCTTTTGGGTCACTTTTGCTGGTCCCTAGCCCGGATTTGTTTGTTCCATGTGTAACTCTGTGTTGTTGTTTGTGTTGCACTGCTTTGCTTTATCTTGGCCAGGTCGCAGTGGTGTATGAGAACTTGTCCTTAACTGGCTTACCTGGTTAAATAAAGGTGACATTTTAAAAAATAAGCAACATTTTTTTCTTTTGCAGAAAGGGGATGTAGCTCAGTGGTAGAGCGCATGCTTTGCATGTATGAGGTCCTGGGTTCAATCCCCAGCTTCTCCATGTTTTTTTGCAAAGACCCAACTTCTACTTTCCAGAATGTTGAAATTCTAAGCAGGAAACAGAGATGTGCAAAATCATTTGGTCTTGTAATCTGAAGAATATGCGTTCAATCCCTGTTAGTACATTTATAGAACAGAAGTGGCATGGTTGCCAACTTTTATGGCATCATTTTCAAAAACTGAAGTTCATGTTTTCGATCCCTGTCCGTATCTGTTTCAAGAATTGCTGCTATCATTTCATTGTAGTTTCAATGGAGTGGTGTATATAAAAGTACATTGTATTAATAGTTCACCCCTCCGCTTCCAGACTGTATATGAATGTGGGAAGCCGCCGCTGGCTGATCCCGCCCTGGCTTACATTTTTTTTTTTAAACACGATTAACCTGAATAAGGGCCAGACTAGTTACCATCATTTTCTCACATTGCAATTGAAAGTTTTTTCTATTGTCTCTTTTTGGTCCATTTAGATTGTTAATGTAGATTGTATAGAATTATTTATTTTTATGTTATGGTTAAAAATGTTAATGTTTTACTGTGACTTGTCGTAGGCTCCTAAGTGGACCATAAGGTTAAAAACCAAACCAAATTAAGAAAACTAAACTGAAAAACAAAAAAATACAATTAAAAACTAAGTTGCTCCGCCAGAGTGTCTCTTTTGGGTCACTTTTGCTGGTCCCTAGCCCGGATTTGTTTGTTCCATGTGTAACTCTGTGTTGTTGTTTGTGTTGCACTGCTTTGCTTTATCTTGGCCAGGTCGCAGTGGTGTATGAGAACTTGTCCTTAACTGGCTTACCTGGTTAAATAAAGGTGACATTTAAAAAAATAAGCAACATATTTTTCTTTTGCAGAAAGGGGATGTAGCTCAGTGGTAGAGTGCATGCTTTGCATGTATGAGGTCCTGGGTTCAATCCCCAGCTTCTCTATGTTTCTTTGCAAAGACCCAACTTCTACTTTCCAGAATGTTGAAATTCTAAGCAGGAAACAGAGATGTGCAAAATCATTTGGTCTTGTAATCTGAAGAATATGCGTTCAATCCCTGTTAGTACATTTATAGAACAGAAGTGGCATGGTTGCCAACTTTTATGGCATCATTTTCAAAAACTGAAGTTCATGTTTTCGATCCCTGTCCGTATCTGTTTCAAGAATTGCTGCTATGATTTCATTGTAGTTTCAATGGAGTGGTGTATATAAAAGTACATTGTATTAATAGTTCACCCCTCCGCTTCCAGACTGTATATGAATGTGGGAAGCCGCCGCTGGCTGATCCCGCCCTGGCTTACATTTTTTTTTAAAAACACGATTAACCTGAATAAGGGCCAGACTAGTTACCATCATTTTCTCACATTGCAATTGAAAGTTTTTTCTATTGTCTCTTTTTGGTCCATTTAGATTGTTAATGTAGATTGTATAGAATTATTTATTTTTATGTTATGGTTAAAAATGTTAATGTTTTACTGTGACTTGTCGTAGGCTCCTAAGTGGACCATAAGGTTAAAAACCAAACCAAATTAAGAAAACTAAACTGAAAAACAAAAAAATACAATTAAAAACTAAGTTGCTCCGCCAGAGTGTCTCTTTTGGGTCACTTTTGCTGGTCCCTAGCCCGGATTTGTTTGTTCCATGTGTAACTCTGTGTTGTTGTTTGTGTTGCACTGCTTTGCTTTATCTTGGCCAGGTCGCAGTGGTGTATGAGAACTTGTCCTTAACTGGCTTACCTGGTTAAATAAAGGTGACATTTTAAAAAATAAGCAACATTTTTTTCTTTTACAGAAAGGGGATGTAGCTCAGTGGTAGAGCGCATGCTTTGCATGTATGAGGTCCTGGGTTCAATCCCCAGCTTCTCCATGTTTTTTTGCAAAGACCCAACTTCTACTTTCCAGAATGTTGAAATTCTAAGCAGGAAACAGAGATGTGCAAAATCATTTGGTCTTGTAATCTGAAGAATATGCGTTCAATCCCTGTTAGTACATTTATAGAACAGAAGTGGCATGGTTGCCAACTTTTATGGCATCATTTTCAAAAACTGAAGTTCATGTTTTCGATCCCTGTCCGTATCTGTTTCAAGAATTGCTGCTATCATTTCATTGTAGTTTCAATGGAGTGGTGTATATAAAAGTACATTGTATTAATAGTTCACCCCTCCGCTTCCAGACTGTATATGAATGTGGGAAGCCGCTGCTGGCTGATCCCGCCCTGGCTTACATTTTTTTTTTTTAAACACGATTAACCTGAATAAGGGCCAGACTAGTTACCATCATTTTCTCACATTGCAATTAAAAGTTTTTTCTATTGTCTCTTTTTGGTCCATTTAGATTGTTAATGTAGATTGTATAGAATTATTTATTTTTATGTTATGGTTAAAAATGTTAATGTTTTACTGTGACTTGTCGTAGGCTCCTAAGTGGACCATAAGGTTAAAAACCAAACCAAATTAAGAAAACTAAACTGAAAAACAAAAAAATACAATTAAAAACTAAGTTGCTCCGCCAGAGTGTCTCTTTTGGGTCACTTTTGCTGATCCCTAGCCCGGATTTGTTTGTTCCATGTGTAACTCTGTGTTGTTGTTTGTGTTGCACTGCTTTGCTTTATCTTGGCCAGGTCGCAGTGGTGTATGAGAACTTGTCCTTAACTGGCTTACCTGGTTAAATAAAGGTGACATTTTAAAAAATAAGCAACATTTTTTTCTTCTGCAGAAAGGGGATGTAGCTCAGTGGTAGAGTGCATGCTTTGCATGTATGAGGTCCTGGGTTCAATCCCCAGCTTCTCCATGTTTTTTTGCAAAGACCCAACTTCTACTTTCCAGAATGTTGAAATTCTAAGCAGGAAACAGAGATGTGCAAAATCATTTGGTCTTGTAATCTGAAGAATATGCGTTCAATCCCTGTTAGTACATTTATAGAACAGAAGTGGCATGGTTGCCAACTTTTATGGCATCATTTTCAAAAACTGAAGTTCATGTTTTCGATCCCTGTCCGTACCTGTTTCAAGAATTGCTGCTATGATTTCATTGTAGTTTCAATGGAGTGGTGTATATAAAAGTACATTGTATTAATAGTTCACCCCTCCGCTTCCAGACTGTATATGAATGTGGGAAGCCGCCGCTGGCTGATCCCGCCCTGGCTTACATTTTTTTTTTAAAACACGATTAACCTGAATAAGGGCCAGACTAGTTACCATCATTTTCTCACATTGCAATTGAAAGTTTTTTCTATTGTCTCTTTTTGGTCCATTTAGATTGTTAATGTAGATTGTATAGAATTATTTATTTTTATGTTATGGTTAAAAATGTTAATGTTTTACTGTGACTTGTCGTAGGCTCCTAAGTGGACCATAAGGTTAAAAACCAAACCAAATTAAGAAAACTAAACTGAAAAACAAAAAAATACTATTAAAAACTAAGTTGCTCCGCCAGAGTGTCTCTTTTGGGTCACTTTTGCTGGTCCCTAGCCCGGATTTGTTTGTTCCATGTGTAACTCTGTGTTGTTGTTTGTGTTGCACTGCTTTGCTTTATCTTGGCCAGGTCGCAGTGGTGTATGAGAACTTGTCCTTAACTGGCTTACCTGGTTAAATAAAGGTGACATTTTAAAAAATAAGCAACATTTTTTTCTTTTGCAGAAAGGGGATGTAGCTCAGTGGTAGAGCGCATGCTTTGCATGTATGAGGTCCTGGGTTCAATCCCCAGCTTCTCCATGTTTTTTTGCAAAGACCCAACTTCTACTTTCCAGAATGTTGAAATTCTAAGCAGGAAACAGAGATGTGCAAAATCATTTGGTCTTGTAATCTGAAGAATATGCGTTCAATCCCTGTTAGTACATTTATAGAACAGAAGTGGCATGGTTGCCAACTTTTATGGCATCATTTTCAAAAACTGAAGTTCATGTTTTCGTTCCCTGTCCGTACCTGTTTCAAGAATTGCTGCTATGATTTCATTGTAGTTTCAATGGAGTGGTGTATATAAAAGTACATTGTATTAATAGTTCACCCCTCCGCTTCCAGACTGTATATCAATGTGGGAAGCCGCCGCTAGCTGATCCCGCCCTGGCTTACATTTTTTTTTTTAAAACACGATTAACCTGAATAAGGGCCAGACTAGTTACCATCATTTTCTCACATTGCAATTGAAAGTTTTTTCTATTGTCTCTTTTTGGTCCATTTAGATTGTTAATGTAGATTGTATAGAATTATTTATTTTTATGTTATGGTTAAAAATGTTAATGTTTTACTGTGACTTGTCGTAGGCTCCTAAGTGGACCATAAGGTTAAAAACCAAACCAAATTAAGAAAACTAAACTGAAAAACAAAAAAATACAATTAAAAACTAAGTTGCTCCGCCAGAGTGTCTCTTTTGGGTCACTTTTGCTGGTCCCTAGCCCGGATTTGTTTGTTCCATGTGTAACTCTGTGTTGTTGTTTGTGTTGCACTGCTTTGCTTTATCTTGGCCAGGTCGCAGTGGTGTATGAGAACTTGTCCTTAACTGGCTTACCTGGTTAAATAAAAGTGACATTTAAAAAAAAAAAGCAACATTTTTTTCTTTTGCAGAAAGGGGATGTAGCTCAGTGGTAGAGCGCATGCTTTGCATGTATGAGGTCCTGGGTTCAATCCCCAGCTTCTCCATGTTTTTTTGCAAAGACCCAACTTCTACTTTCCAGAATGTTGAAATTCTAAGCAGGAAACAGAGATGTGCAAAATCATTTGGTCTTGTAATCTGAAGAATATGCGTTCAATCCCTGTTAGTACATTTATAGAACAGAAGTGGCATGGTTGCCAACTTTTATGGCATCATTTTCAAAAACTGAAGTTCATGTTTTCGTTCCCTGTCCGTACCTGTTTCAAGAATTGCTGCTATGATTTCATTGTAGTTTCAATGGAGTGGTGTATATAAAAGTACATTGTATTAATAGTTCACCCCTCCGCTTCCAGACTGTATATCAATGTGGGAAGCCGCCGCTAGCTGATCCCGCCCTGGCTTACATTTTTTTTTTTAAAACACGATTAACCTGAATAAGGGCCAGACTAGTTACCATCATTTTCTCACATTGCAATTGAAAGTTTTTTCTATTGTCTCTTTTTGGTCCATTTAGATTGTTAATGTAGATTGTATAGAATTATTTATTTTTATGTTATGGTTAAAAATGTTAATGTTTTACTGTGACTTGTCGTAGGCTCCTAAGTGGACCATAAGGTTAAAAACCAAACCAAATTAAGAAAACTAAACTGAAAAACAAAAAAATACAATTAAAAACTAAGTTTTTTCTATTGTCTCTTTTTGGTCCATTTAGATTGTTAATGTAGATTGTATAGAATTATTTATTTTTATGTTATGGTTAAAAATGTTAATGTTTTACTGTGACTTGTCGTAGGCTCCTAAGTGGACCATAAGGTTAAAAACCAAACCAAATTAAGAAAACTAAACTGAAAAACAAAAAAATACAATTAAAAACTAAGTTGCTCCGCCAGAGTGTCTCTTTTGGGTCACTTTTGCTGGTCCCTAGCCCGGATTTGTTTGTTCCATGTGTAACTCTGTGTTGTTGTTTGTGTTGCACTGCTTTGCTTTATCTTGGCCAGGTCGCAGTGGTGTATGAGAACTTGTCCTTAACTGGCTTACCTGGTTAAATAAAGGTGACATTTTAAAAAATAAGCAACATTTTTTTCTTTTGCAGAAAGGGGATGTAGCTCAGTGGTAGAGCGCATGCTTTGCATGTATGAGGTCCTGGGTTCAATCCCCAGCTTCTCTGTGTTTTTTTGCAAAGACCCAACTTCTACTTTCCAGAATGTTGAAATTCTAAGCAGGAAACAGAGATGTGCAAAATCATTTGGTCTTGTAATCTGAAGAATATGCGTTCAATCCCTGTTAGTACATTTATAGAACAGAAGTGGCATGGTTGCCAACTTTTATGGCATCATTTTCAAAAACTGAAGTTCATGTTTTCGATCCCTGTCCGTACCTGTTTCAAGAATTGCTGCTATGATTTCATTGTAGTTTCAATGGAGTGGTGTATATAAAAGTACATTGTATTAATAGTTCACCCCTCCGCTTCCAGACTGTATATCAATGTGGGAAGCCGCCGCTAGCTGATCCCGCCCTGGCTTACATTTTTTTTTTTTAAACACGATTAACCTGAATAAGGGCCAGACTAGTTACCATCATTTTCTCACATTGCAATTGAAAGTTTTTTCTATTGTCTCTTTTTGGTCCATTTAGATTGTTAATGTAGATTGTATAGAATTATTTATTTTTATGTTATGGTTAAAAATGTTAATGTTTTACTGTGACTTGTCGTAGGCTCCTAAGTGGACCATAAGGTTAAAAACCAAACCAAATTA
This sequence comes from Oncorhynchus mykiss, assembly GCF_057628025.1. Classification (NCBI taxonomy): domain Eukaryota; kingdom Metazoa; phylum Chordata; class Actinopteri; order Salmoniformes; family Salmonidae; genus Oncorhynchus; species Oncorhynchus mykiss. Next base: position 45,507,795 of record NC_143036.1, read on the forward strand.
AGAAAACTAAACTGAAAAACAAAAAAATACAATTAAAAACTAAGTTGCTCCGCCAGAGTGTCTCTTTTGGGTCACTTTTGCTGGTCCCTAGCCCGGATTTGTTTGTTCCATGTGTAACTCTGTGTTGTTGTTTGTGTTGCACTGCTTTGCTTTATCTTGGCCAGGTCGCAGTGGTGTATGAGAACTTGTCCTTAACTGGCTTACCTGGTTAAATAAAGGTGACATTTTAAAAAATAAGCAACATTTTTTTCTTTTGCAGAAAGGGGATGTAGCTCAGTGGTAGAGCGCATGCTTTGCATGTATGAGGTCCTGGGTTCAATCCCCAGCTTCTCCATGTTTTTTTGCAAAGACCCAACTTCTACTTTCCAGAATGTTGAAATTCTAAGCAGGAAACAGAGATGTGCAAAATCATTTGGTCTTGTAATCTGAAGAATATGCGTTCAATCCCTGTTAGTACATTTATAGAACAGAAGTGGCATGGTTGCCAACTTTTATGGCATCATTTTCAAAAACTGAAGTTCATGTTTTCGATCCCTGTCCGTATCTGTTTCAAGAATTGCTGCTATCATTTCATTGTAGTTTCAATGGAGTGGTGTATATAAAAGTACATTGTATTAATAGTTCACCCCTCCGCTTCCAGACTGTATATGAATGTGGGAAGCCGCCGCTGGCTGATCCCGCCCTGGCTTACATTTTTTTTTTTAAACACGATTAACCTGAATAAGGGCCAGACTAGTTACCATCATTTTCTCACATTGCAATTGAAAGTTTTTTCTATTGTCTCTTTTTGGTCCATTTAGATTGTTAATGTAGATTGTATAGAATTATTTATTTTTATGTTATGGTTAAAAATGTTAATGTTTTACTGTGACTTGTCGTAGGCTCCTAAGTGGACCATAAGGTTAAAAACCAAACCAAATTAAGAAAACTAAACTGAAAAACAAAAAAATACAATTAAAAACTAAGTTGCTCCGCCAGAGTGTCTCTTTTGGGTCACTTTTGCTGGTCCCTAGCCCGGATTTGTTTGTTCCATGTGTAACTCTGTGTTGTTGTTTGTGTTGCACTGCTTTGCTTTATCTTGGCCAGGTCGCAGTGGTGTATGAGAACTTGTCCTTAACTGGCTTACCTGGTTAAATAAAGGTGACATTTAAAAAAATAAGCAACATATTTTTCTTTTGCAGAAAGGGGATGTAGCTCAGTGGTAGAGTGCATGCTTTGCATGTATGAGGTCCTGGGTTCAATCCCCAGCTTCTCCATGTTTCTTTGCAAAGACCCAACTTCTACTTTCCAGAATGTTGAAATTCTAAGCAGGAAACAGAGATGTGCAAAATCATTTGGTCTTGTAATCTGAAGAATATGCGTTCAATCCCTGTTAGTACATTTATAGAACAGAAGTGGCATGGTTGCCAACTTTTATGGCATCATTTTCAAAAACTGAAGTTCATGTTTTCGATCCCTGTCCGTATCTGTTTCAAGAATTGCTGCTATGATTTCATTGTAGTTTCAATGGAGTGGTGTATATAAAAGTACATTGTATTAATAGTTCACCCCTCCGCTTCCAGACTGTATATGAATGTGGGAAGCCGCCGCTGGCTGATCCCGCCCTGGCTTACATTTTTTTTTAAAAACACGATTAACCTGAATAAGGGCCAGACTAGTTACCATCATTTTCTCACATTGCAATTGAAAGTTTTTTCTATTGTCTCTTTTTGGTCCATTTAGATTGTTAATGTAGATTGTATAGAATTATTTATTTTTATGTTATGGTTAAAAATGTTAATGTTTTACTGTGACTTGTCGTAGGCTCCTAAGTGGACCATAAGGTTAAAAACCAAACCAAATTAAGAAAACTAAACTGAAAAACAAAAAAATACAATTAAAAACTAAGTTGCTCCGCCAGAGTGTCTCTTTTGGGTCACTTTTGCTGGTCCCTAGCCCGGATTTGTTTGTTCCATGTGTAACTCTGTGTTGTTGTTTGTGTTGCACTGCTTTGCTTTATCTTGGCCAGGTCGCAGTGGTGTATGAGAACTTGTCCTTAACTGGCTTACCTGGTTAAATAAAGGTGACATTTTAAAAAATAAGCAACATTTTTTTCTTTTACAGAAAGGGGATGTAGCTCAGTGGTAGAGCGCATGCTTTGCATGTATGAGGTCCTGGGTTCAATCCCCAGCTTCTCCATGTTTTTTTGCAAAGACCCAACTTCTACTTTCCAGAATGTTGAAATTCTAAGCAGGAAACAGAGATGTGCAAAATCATTTGGTCTTGTAATCTGAAGAATATGCGTTCAATCCCTGTTAGTACATTTATAGAACAGAAGTGGCATGGTTGCCAACTTTTATGGCATCATTTTCAAAAACTGAAGTTCATGTTTTCGATCCCTGTCCGTATCTGTTTCAAGAATTGCTGCTATCATTTCATTGTAGTTTCAATGGAGTGGTGTATATAAAAGTACATTGTATTAATAGTTCACCCCTCCGCTTCCAGACTGTATATGAATGTGGGAAGCCGCTGCTGGCTGATCCCGCCCTGGCTTACATTTTTTTTTTTTAAACACGATTAACCTGAATAAGGGCCAGACTAGTTACCATCATTTTCTCACATTGCAATTAAAAGTTTTTTCTATTGTCTCTTTTTGGTCCATTTAGATTGTTAATGTAGATTGTATAGAATTATTTATTTTTATGTTATGGTTAAAAATGTTAATGTTTTACTGTGACTTGTCGTAGGCTCCTAAGTGGACCATAAGGTTAAAAACCAAACCAAATTAAGAAAACTAAACTGAAAAACAAAAAAATACAATTAAAAACTAAGTTGCTCCGCCAGAGTGTCTCTTTTGGGTCACTTTTGCTGATCCCTAGCCCGGATTTGTTTGTTCCATGTGTAACTCTGTGTTGTTGTTTGTGTTGCACTGCTTTGCTTTATCTTGGCCAGGTCGCAGTGGTGTATGAGAACTTGTCCTTAACTGGCTTACCTGGTTAAATAAAGGTGACATTTTAAAAAATAAGCAACATTTTTTTCTTCTGCAGAAAGGGGATGTAGCTCAGTGGTAGAGTGCATGCTTTGCATGTATGAGGTCCTGGGTTCAATCCCCAGCTTCTCCATGTTTTTTTGCAAAGACCCAACTTCTACTTTCCAGAATGTTGAAATTCTAAGCAGGAAACAGAGATGTGCAAAATCATTTGGTCTTGTAATCTGAAGAATATGCGTTCAATCCCTGTTAGTACATTTATAGAACAGAAGTGGCATGGTTGCCAACTTTTATGGCATCATTTTCAAAAACTGAAGTTCATGTTTTCGATCCCTGTCCGTACCTGTTTCAAGAATTGCTGCTATGATTTCATTGTAGTTTCAATGGAGTGGTGTATATAAAAGTACATTGTATTAATAGTTCACCCCTCCGCTTCCAGACTGTATATCAATGTGGGAAGCCGCCGCTAGCTGATCCCGCCCTGGCTTACATTTTTTTTTTTTAAACACGATTAACCTGAATAAGGGCCAGACTAGTTACCATCATTTTCTCACATTGCAATTGAAAGTTTTTTCTATTGTCTCTTTTTGGTCCATTTAGATTGTTAATGTAGATTGTATAGAATTATTTATTTTTATGTTATGGTTAAAAATGTTAATGTTTTACTGTGACTTGTCGTAGGCTCCTAAGTGGACCATAAGGTTAAAAACCAAACCAAATTAAGAAAACTAAACTGAAAAACAAAAAAATACAATTAAAAACTAAGTTGCTCCGCCAGAGTGTCTCTTTTGGGTCACTTTTGCTGGTCCCTAGCCCGGATTTGTTTGTTCCATGTGTAACTCTGTGTTGTTGTTTGTGTTGCACTGCTTTGCTTTATCTTGGCCAGGTCGCAGTGGTGTATGAGAACTTGTCCTTAACTGGCTTACCTGGTTAAATAAAGGTGACATTTTAAAAAATAAGCAACATTTTTTTCTTTTGCAGAAAGGGGATGTAGCTCAGTGGTAGAGCGCATGCTTTGCATGTATGAGGTCCTGGGTTCAATCCCCAGCTTCTCCATGTTTTTTTGCAAAGACCCAACTTCTACTTTCCAGAATGTTGAAATTCTAAGCAGGAAACAGAGATGTGCAAAATCATTTGGTCTTGTAATCTGAAGAATATGCGTTCAATCCCTGTTAGTACATTTATAGAACAGAAGTGGCATGGTTGCCAACTTTTATGGCATCATTTTCAAAAACTGAAGTTCATGTTTTCGATCCCTGTCCGTATCTGTTTCAAGAATTGCTGCTATCATTTCATTGTAGTTTCAATGGAGTGGTGTATATAAAAGTACATTGTATTAATAGTTCACCCCTCCGCTTCCAGACTGTATATGAATGTGGGAAGCCGCCGCTGGCTGATCCCGCCCTGGCTTACATTTTTTTTTTTAAACACGATTAACCTGAATAAGGGCCAGACTAGTTACCATCATTTTCTCACATTGCAATTGAAAGTTTTTTCTATTGTCTCTTTTTGGTCCATTTAGATTGTTAATGTAGATTGTATAGAATTATTTATTTTTATGTTATGGTTAAAAATGTTAATGTTTTACTGTGACTTGTCGTAGGCTCCTAAGTGGACCATAAGGTTAAAAACCAAACCAAATTAAGAAAACTAAACTGAAAAACAAAAAAATACAATTAAAAACTAAGTTGCTCCGCCAGAGTGTCTCTTTTGGGTCACTTTTGCTGGTCCCTAGCCCGGATTTGTTTGTTCCATGTGTAACTCTGTGTTGTTGTTTGTGTTGCACTGCTTTGCTTTATCTTGGCCAGGTCGCAGTGGTGTATGAGAACTTGTCCTTAACTGGCTTACCTGGTTAAATAAAGGTGACATTTAAAAAAATAAGCAACATATTTTTCTTTTGCAGAAAGGGGATGTAGCTCAGTGGTAGAGTGCATGCTTTGCATGTATGAGGTCCTGGGTTCAATCCCCAGCTTCTCCATGTTTCTTTGCAAAGACCCAACTTCTACTTTCCAGAATGTTGAAATTCTAAGCAGGAAACAGAGATGTGCAAAATCATTTGGTCTTGTAATCTGAAGAATATGCGTTCAATCCCTGTTAGTACATTTATAGAACAGAAGTGGCATGGTTGCCAACTTTTATGGCATCATTTTCAAAAACTGAAGTTCATGTTTTCGATCCCTGTCCGTATCTGTTTCAAGAATTGCTGCTATGATTTCATTGTAGTTTCAATGGAGTGGTGTATATAAAAGTACATTGTATTAATAGTTCACCCCTCCGCTTCCAGACTGTATATGAATGTGGGAAGCCGCCGCTGGCTGATCCCGCCCTGGCTTACATTTTTTTTTAAAAACACGATTAACCTGAATAAGGGCCAGACTAGTTACCATCATTTTCTCACATTGCAATTGAAAGTTTTTTCTATTGTCTCTTTTTGGTCCATTTAGATTGTTAATGTAGATTGTATAGAATTATTTATTTTTATGTTATGGTTAAAAATGTTAATGTTTTACTGTGACTTGTCGTAGGCTCCTAAGTGGACCATAAGGTTAAAAACCAAACCAAATTAAGAAAACTAAACTGAAAAACAAAAAAATACAATTAAAAACTAAGTTGCTCCGCCAGAGTGTCTCTTTTGGGTCACTTTTGCTGGTCCCTAGCCCGGATTTGTTTGTTCCATGTGTAACTCTGTGTTGTTGTTTGTGTTGCACTGCTTTGCTTTATCTTGGCCAGGTCGCAGTGGTGTATGAGAACTTGTCCTTAACTGGCTTACCTGGTTAAATAAAGGTGACATTTTAAAAAATAAGCAACATTTTTTTCTTTTGCAGAAAGGGGATGTAGCTCAGTGGTAGAGCGCATGCTTTGCATGTATGAGGTCCTGGGTTCAATCCCCAGCTTCTCCATGTTTTTTTGCAAAGACCCAACTTCTACTTTCCAGAATGTTGAAATTCTAAGCAGGAAACAGAGATGTGCAAAATCATTTGGTCTTGTAATCTGAAGAATATGCGTTCAATCCCTGTTAGTACATTTATAGAACAGAAGTGGCATGGTTGCCAACTTTTATGGCATCATTTTCAAAAACTGAAGTTCATGTTTTCGATCCCTGTCCGTACCTGTTTCAAGAATTGCTGCTATGATTTCATTGTAGTTTCAATGGAGTGGTGTATATAAAAGTACATTGTATTAATAGTTCACCCCTCCGCTTCCAGACTGTATATCAATGTGGGAAGCCGCCGCTAGCTGATCCCGCCCTGGCTTACATTTTTTTTTTTTAAACACGATTAACCTGAATAAGGGCCAGACTAGTTACCATCATTTTCTCACATTGCAATTGAAAGTTTTTTCTATTGTCTCTTTTTGGTCCATTTAGATTGTTAATGTAGATTGTATAGAATTATTTATTTTTATGTTATGGTTAAAAATGTTAATGTTTTACTGTGACTTGTCGTAGGCTCCTAAGTGGACCATAAGGTTAAAAACCAAACCAAATTAAGAAAACTAAACTGAAAAACAAAAAAATACAATTAAAAACTAAGTTGCTCCGCCAGAGTGTCTCTTTTGGGTCACTTTTGCTGGTCCCTAGCCCGGATTTGTTTGTTCCATGTGTAACTCTGTGTTGTTGTTTGTGTTGCACTGCTTTGCTTTATCTTGGCCAGGTCGCAGTGGTGTATGAGAACTTGTCCTTAACTGGCTTACCTGGTTAAACAAAAGTGACATTTAAAAAAAAAAAGCAACATTTTTTTCTTCTGCAGAAAGGGGATGTAGCTCAGTGGTAGAGCGCATGCTTTGCATGTATGAGGTCCTGGGTTCAATCCCCAGCTTCTCCATGTTTTTTTGCAAAGACCCAACTTCTACTTTCCAGAATGTTGAAATTCTAAGCAGGAAACAGAGATGTGCAAAATCATTTGGTCTTGTAATCTGAAGAATATGCGTTCAATCCCTGTTAGTACATTTATAGAACAGAAGTGGCATGGTTGCCAACTTTTATGGCATCATTTTCAAAAACTGAAGTTCATGTTTTCGTTCCCTGTCCGTACCTGTTTCAAGAATTGCTGCTATGATTTCATTGTAGTTTCAATGGAGTGGTGTATATAAAAGTACATTGTATTAATAGTTCACCCCTCCGCTTCCAGACTGTATATCAATGTGGGAAGCCGCCGCTAGCTGATCCCGCCCTGGCTTACATTTTTTTTTTTTAAACACGATTAACCTGAATAAGGGCCAGACTAGTTACCATCATTTTCTCACATTGCAATTGAAAGTTTTTTCTATTGTCTCTTTTTGGTCCATTTAGATTGTTAATGTAGATTGTATAGAATTATTTATTTTTATGTTATGGTTAAAAATGTTAATGTTTTACTGTGACTTGTCGTAGGCTCCTAAGTGGACCATAAGGTTAAAAACCAAACCAAATTAAGAAAACTAAACTGAAAAACAAAAAAATACAATTAAAAACTAAGTTGCTCCGCCAGAGTGTCTCTTTTGGGTCACTTTTGCTGGTCCCTAGCCCGGATTTGTTTGTTCCATGTGTAACTCTGTGTTGTTGTTTGTGTTGCACTGCTTTGCTTTATCTTGGCCAGGTCGCAGTGGTGTATGAGAACTTGTCCTTAACTGGCTTACCTGGTTAAATAAAGGTGACATTTTAAAAAATAAGCAACATTTTTTTCTTTTGCAGAAAGGGGATGTAGCTCAGTGGTAGAGCGCATGCTTTGCATGTATGAGGTCCTGGGTTCAATCCCCAGCTTCTCCATGTTTTTTTGCAAAGACCCAACTTCTACTTTCCAGAATGTTGAAATTCTAAGCAGGAAACAGAGATGTGCAAAATCATTTGGTCTTGTAATCTGAAGAATATGCGTTCAATCCCTGTTAGTACATTTATAGAACAGAAGTGGCATGGTTGCCAACTTTTATGGCATCATTTTCAAAAACTGAAGTTCATGTTTTCGATCCCTGTCCGTACCTGTTTCAAGAATTGCTGCTATGATTTCATTGTAGTTTCAATGGAGTGGTGTATATAAAAGTACATTGTATTAATAGTTCACCCCTCCGCTTCCAGACTGTATATCAATGTGGGAAGCCGCCGCTAGCTGATCCCGCCCTGGCTTACATTTTTTTTTTTTAAACACGATTAACCTGAATAAGGGCCAGACTAGTTACCATCATTTTCTCACATTGCAATTGAAAGTTTTTTCTATTGTCTCTTTTTGGTCCATTTAGATTGTTAATGTAGATTGTATAGAATTATTTATTTTTATGTTATGGTTAAAAATGTTAATGTTTTACTGTGACTTGTCGTAGGCTCCTAAGTGGACCATAAGGTTAAAAACCAAACCAAATTAAGAAAACTAAACTGAAAAACAAAAAAATACAATTAAAAACTAAGTTGCTCCGCCAGAGTGTCTCTTTTGGGTCACTTTTGCTGGTCCCTAGCCCGGATTTGTTTGTTCCATGTGTAACTCTGTGTTGTTGTTTGTGTTGCACTGCTTTGCTTTATCTTGGCCAGGTCGCAGTGGTGTATGAGAACTTGTCCTTAACTGGCTTACCTGGTTAAATAAAAGTGACATTTAAAAAAAAAAAGCAACATTTTTTTCTTTTGCAGAAAGGGGATGTAGCTCAGTGGTAGAGTGCATGCTTTGCATGTATGAGGTCCTGGGTTCAATCCCCAGCTTCTCCATGTTTTTTTGCAAAGACCCAACTTCTACTTTCCAGAATGTTGAAATTCTAAGCAGGAAACAGAGATGTGCAAAATCATTTGGTCTTGTAATCTGAAGAATATGCGTTCAATCCCTGTTAGTACATTTATAGAACAGAAGTGGCATGGTTGCCAACTTTTATGGCATCATTTTCAAAAACTGAAGTTCATGTTTTCGATCCCTGTCCGTATCTGTTTCAAGAATTGCTGCTATCATTTCATTGTAGTTTCAATGGAGTGGTGTATATAAAAGTACATTGTATTAATAGTTCACCCCTCCGCTTCCAGACTGTATATGAATGTGGGAAGCCGCCGCTGGCTGATCCCGCCCTGGCTTACATTTTTTTTTAAAAACACGATTAACCTGAATAAGGGCCAGACTAGTTACCATCATTTTCTCACATTGCAATTAAAAGTTTTTTCTATTGTCTCTTTTTGGTCCATTTAGATTGTTAATGTAGATTGTATAGAATTATTTATTTTTATGTTATGGTTAAAAATGTTAATGTTTTACTGTGACTTGTCGTAGGCTCCTAAGTGGACCATAAGGTTAAAAACCAAACCAAATTAAGAAAACTAAACTGAAAAACAAAAAAATACAATTAAAAACTAAGTTGCTCCGCCAGAGTGTCTCTTTTGGGTCACTTTTGCTGGTCCCTAGCCCGGATTTGTTTGTTCCATGTGTAACTCTGTGTTGTTGTTTGTGTTGCACTGCTTTGCTTTATCTTGGCCAGGTCGCAGTGGTGTATGAGAACTTGTCCTTAACTGGCTTACCTGGTTAAATAAAAGTGACATTTAAAAAAAAAAAGCAACATTTTTTTATTTTGCAGAAAGGGGATGTAGCTCAGTGGTAGAGCGCATGCTTTGCATGTATGAGGTCCTGGGTTCAATCCCCAGCTTCTCCATGTTTTTTTGCAAAGACCCAACTTCTACTTTCCAGAATGTTGAAATTCTAAGCAGGAAACAGAGATGTGCAAAATCATTTGGTCTTGTAATCTGAAGAATATGCGTTCAATCCCTGTTAGTACATTTATAGAACAGAAGTGGCATGGTTGCCAACTTTTATGGCATCATTTTCAAAAACTGAAGTTCATGTTTTCGATCCCTGTCCGTATCTGTTTCAAGAATTGCTGCGATCATTTCATTGTAGTTTCAATGGAGTGGTGTATATAAAAGTACATTGTATTAATAGTTCACCCCTCCGCTTCCAGACTGTATATGAATGTGGGAAGCCGCCGCTGGCTGATCCCGCCCTGGCTTACATTTTTTTTTTAAAACACGATTAACCTGAATAAGGGCCAGACTAGTTACCATCATTTTCTCACATTGCAATTGAAAGTTTTTTCTATTGTCTCTTTTTGGTCCATTTAGATTGTTAATGTAGATTGTATAGAATTATTTATTTTTATGTTATGGTTAAAAATGTTAATGTTTTACTGTGACTTGTCGTAGGCTCCTAAGTGGACCATAAGGTTAAAAACCAAACCAAATTAAGAAAACTAAACTGAAAAACAAAAAAATACAATTAAAAACTAAGTTGCTCCGCCAGAGTGTCTCTTTTGGGTCACTTTTGCTGGTCCCTAGCCCGGATTTGTTTGTTCCATGTGTAACTCTGTGTTGTTGTTTGTGTTGCACTGCTTTGCTTTATCTTGGCCAGGTCGCAGTGGTGTATGAGAACTTGTCCTTAACTGGCTTACCTGGTTAAATAAAAGTGACAATTAAAAAAAAAAAGCAAATTTTTTTTCTTTTGCAGGAAGGGGATGTAGCTCAGTGGTAGAGCGCATGCTTTGCATGTATGAGGTCCTGGGTTCAATCCCCAGCTTCTCCATGTTTTTTTGCAAAGACCCAACTTCTACTTTCCAGAATGTTGAAATTCTAAGCAGGAAACAGAGATGTGCAAAATCATTTGGTCTTGTAATCTGAAGAATATGCGTTCAATCCCTGTTAGTACATTTATAGAACAGAAGTGGCATGGTTGCCAACTTTTATGGCATCATTTTCAAAAACTGAAGTTCATGTTTTCGATCCCTGTCCGTATCTGTTTCAAGAATTGCTGCTATCATTTCATTGTAGTTTCAATGGAGTGGTGTATATAAAAGTACATTGTATTAATAGTTCACCCCTCCGCTTCCAGACTGTATATGAATGTGGGAAGCCGCCGCTGGCTGATCCCGCCCTGGCTTAAATTTTTTTTTTAAAACACGATTAACCTGAATAAGGGCCAGACTAGTTACCATCATTTTCTCACATTGCAATTGAAAGTTTTTTCTATTGTCTCTTTTTGGTCCATTTAGATTGTTAATGTAGATTGTATAGAATTATTTATTTTTATGTTATGGTTAAAAATGTTAATGTTTTACTGTGACTTGTCGTAGGCTCCTAAGTGGACCATAAGGTTAAAAACCAAACCAAATTAAGAAAACTAAACTGAAAAACAAAAAAATACAATTAAAAACTAAGTTGCTCCGCCAGAGTGTCTCTTTTGGGTCACTTTTGCTGGTCCCTAGCCCAGATTTGTTTGTTCCATGTGTAACTCTGTGTTGTTGTTTGTGTTGCACTGCTTTGCTTTATCTTGGCCAGGTCGCAGTGGTGTATGAGAACTTGTCCTTAACTGGCTTACCTGGTTAAATAAAAGTGACAATTAAAAAAAAAAAGCAAAATTTTTTTCTTTTGCAGGAAGGGGATGTAGCTCAGTGGTAGAGCGCATGCTTTGCATGTATGAGGTCCTGGGTTCAATCCCCAGCTTCTCCATGTTTTTTTGCAAAGACCCAACTTCTACTTTCCAGAATGTTGAAATTCTAAGCAGGAAACAGAGATGTGCAAAATCATTTGGTCTTGTAATCTGAAGAATATGCGTTCAATCCCTGTTAGTACATTTATAGAACAGAAGTGGCATGGTTGCCAACTTTTATGGCATCATTTTCAAAAACTGAAGTTCATGTTTTCGATCCCTGTCCATATCTGTTTCAAGAATTGCTGCTATCATTTCATTGTAGTTTCAATGGAGTGGTGTATATAAAAGTACATTGTATTAATAGTTCACCCCTCCGCTTCCAGACTGTATATGAATGTGGGAAGCCGCCGCTGGCTGATCCCGCCCTGGCTTACATTTTTTTTTTTAAACACGATTAACCTGAATAAGGGCCAGACTAGTTACCATCATTTTCTCACATTGCAATTGAAAGTTTTTTCTATTGTCTCTTTTTGGTCCATTTAGATTGTTAATGTAGATTGTATAGAATGATTTATTTTTATGTTATGGTTAAAAATGTTAATGTTTTACTGTGACTTGTCGTAGGCTCCTAAGTGGACCATAAGGTTAAAAACCAAACCAAATTAAGAAAACTAAACTGAAAAACAAAAAAATACAATTAAAAACTAAGTTGCTCCGCCAGAGTGTCTCTTTTGGGTCACTTTTGCTGGTCCCTAGCCCGGATTTGTTTGTTCCATGTGTAACTCTGTGTTGTTGTTTGTGTTGCACTGCTTTGCTTTATCTTGGCCAGGTCGCAGTGGTGTATGAGAACTTGTCCTTAACTGGCTTACCTGGTTAAATAAAGGTGACATTTAAAAAAATAAGCAACATATTTTTCTTTTGCAGAAAGGGGATGTAGCTCAGTGGTAGAGTGCATGCTTTGCATGTATGAGGTCCTGGGTTCAATCCCCAGCTTCTCCATGTTTCTTTGCAAAGACCCAACTTCTACTTTCCAGAATGTTGAAATTCTAAGCAGGAAACAGAGATGTGCAAAATCATTTGGTCTTGTAATCTGAAGAATATGCGTTCAATCCCTGTTAGTACATTTATAGAACAGAAGTGGCATGGTTGCCAACTTTTATGGCATCGTTTTCAAAAACTGAAGTTCATGTTTTCGATCCCTGTCCGTATCTGTTTCAAGAATTGCTGCTATCATTTCATTGTAGTTTCAATGGAGTGGTGTATATAAAAGTACATTGTATTAATAGTTCACCCCTCCGCTTCCAGACTGTATATGAATGTGGGAAGCCGCCGCTGGCTGATCCCGCCCTGGCTTACATTTTTTTTTTTAAACACGATTAACCTGAATAAGGGCCAGACTAGTTACCATCATTTTCTCACATTGCAATTGAAAGTTTTTTCTATTGTCTCTTTTTGGTCCATTTAGATTGTTAATGTAGATTGTATAGAATTATTTATTTTTATGTTATGGTTAAAAATGTTAATGTTTTACTGTGACTTGTCGTAGGCTCCTAAGTGGACCATAAGGTTAAAAACCAAACCAAATTAAGAAAACTAAACTGAAAAACAAAAAAATACAATTAAAAACTAAGTTGCTCCGCCAGAGTGTCTCTTTTGGGTCACTTTTGCTGGTCCCTAGCCCGGATTTGTTTGTTCCATGTGTAACTCTGTGTTGTTGTTTGTGTTGCACTGCTTTGCTTTATCTTGGCCAGGTCGCAGTGGTGTATGAGAACTTGTCCTTAACTGGCTTACCTGGTTAAATAAAGGTGACATTTTAAAAAATAAGCAACATTTTTTTCTTTTTCAGAAAGGGGATGTAGCTCAGTGGTAGAGCGCATGCTTTGCATGTATGAGGTCCTGGGTTCAATCCCCAGCTTCTCCATGTTTTTTTGCAAAGACCCAACTTCTACTTTCCAGAATGTTGAAATTCTAAGCAGGAAACAGAGATGTGCAAAATCATTTGGTCTTGTAATCTGAAGAATATGCGTTCAATCCCTGTTAGTACATTTATAGAACAGAAGTGGCATGGTTGCCAACTTTTATGGCATCATTTTCAAAAACTGAAGTTCATGTTTTCGTTCCCTGTCCGTACCTGTTTCAAGAATTGCTGCTATGATTTCATTGTAGTTTCAATGGAGTGGTGTATATAAAAGTACATTGTATTAATAGTTCACCCCTCCGCTTCCAGACTGTATATCAATGTGGGAAGCCGCCGCTAGCTGATCCCGCCCTGGCTTACATTTTTTTTTTTAAAACACGATTAACCTGAATAAGGGCCAGACTAGTTACCATCATTTTCTCACATTGCAATTGAAAGTTTTTTCTATTGTCTCTTTTTGGTCCATTTAGATTGTTAATGTAGATTGTATAGAATTATTTATTTTTATGTTATGGTTAAAAATGTTAATGTTTTACTGTGACTTGTCGTAGGCTCCTAAGTGGACCATAAGGTTAAAAACCAAACCAAATTAAGAAAACTAAACTGAAAAACAAAAAAATACAATTAAAAACTAAGTTGCTCCGCCAGAGTGTCTCTTTTGGGTCACTTTTGCTGGTCCCTAGCCCGGATTTGTTTGTTCCATGTGTAACTCTGTGTTGTTGTTTGTGTTGCACTGCTTTGCTTTATCTTGGCCAGGTCGCAGTGGTGTATGAGAACTTGTCCTTAACTGGCTTACCTGGTTAAATAAAAGTGACATTTAAAAAAAAAAAGCAACATTTTTTTCTTTTGCAGAAAGGGGATGTAGCTCAGTGGTAGAGCGCATGCTTTGCATGTATGAGGTCCTGGGTTCAATCCCCAGCTTCTCCATGTTTTTTTGCAAAGACCCAACTTCTACTTTCCAGAATGTTGAAATTCTAAGCAGGAAACAGAGATGTGCAAAATCATTTGGTCTTGTAATCTGAAGAATATGCGTTCAATCCCTGTTAGTACATTTATAGAACAGAAGTGGCATGGTTGCCAACTTTTATGGCATCATTTTCAAAAACTGAAGTTCATGTTTTCGATCCCTGTCCGTATCTGTTTCAAGAATTGCTGCTATCATTTCATTGTAGTTTCAATGGAGTGGTGTATATAAAAGTACATTGTATTAATAGTTCACCCCTCCGCTTCCAGACTGTATATGAATGTGGGAAGCCGCCGCTGGCTGATCCCGCCCTGGCTTACATTTTTTTTTAAAAACACGATTAACCTGAATAAGGGCCAGACTAGTTACCATCATTTTCTCACATTGCAATTGAAAGTTTTTTCTATTGTCTCTTTTTGGTCCATTTAGATTGTTAATGTAGATTGTATAGAATGATTTATTTTTATGTTATGGTTAAAAATGTTAATGTTTTACTGTGACTTGTCGTAGGCTCCTAAGTGGACCATAAGGTTAAAAACCAAACCAAATTAAGAAAACTAAACTGAAAAACAAAAAAATACAATTAAAAACTAAGTTGCTCCGCCAGAGTGTCTCTTTTGGGTCACTTTTGCTGGTCCCTAGCCCGGATTTGTTTGTTCCATGTGTAACTCTGTGTTGTTGTTTGTGTTGCACTGCTTTGCTTTATCTTGGCCAGGTCGCAGTGGTGTATGAGAACTTGTCCTTAACTGGCTTACCTGGTTAAATAAAAGTGACATTTAAAAAAAAAAAGCAACATTTTTTTCTTTTGCAGAAAGGGGATGTAGCTCAGTGGTAGAGCGCATGCTTTGCATGTATGAGGTCCTGGGTTCAATCCGCAGCTTCTCCATGTTTTTTTGCAAAGACCCAACTTCTACTTTCCAGAATGTTGAAATTCTAAGCAGGAAACAGAGATGTGCAAAATCATTTGGTCTTGTAATCTGAAGAATATGCGTTCAATCCCTGTTAGTACATTTATAGAACAGAAGTGGCATGGTTGCCAACTTTTATGGCATCATTTTCAAAAACTGAAGTTCATGTTTTCGATCCCTGTCCGTATCTGTTTCAAGAATTGCTGCTATCATTTCATTGTAGTTTCAATGGAGTGGTGTATATAAAAGTACATTGTATTAATAGTTCACCCCTCCGCTTCCAGACTGTATATCAATGTGGGAAGCCGCCGCTAGCTGATCCCGCCCTGGCTTACATTTTTTTTTTTAAAACACGATTAACCTGAATAAGGGCCAGACTAGTTACCATCATTTTCTCACATTGCAATTAAAAGTTTTTTCTATTGTCTCTTTTTGGTCCATTTAGATTGTTAATGTAGATTGTATAGAATTATTTATTTTTATGTTATGGTTAAAAATGTTAATGTTTTACTGTGACTTGTCGTAGGCTCCTAAGTGGACCATAAGGTTAAAAACCAAACCAAATTAAGAAAACTAAACTGAAAAACAAAAAAATACAATTAAAAACTAAGTTGCTCCGCCAGAGTGTCTCTTTTGGGTCACTTTTGCTGGTCCCTAGCCCGGATTTGTTTGTTCCATGTGTAACTCTGTGTTGTTGTTTGTGTTGCACTGCTTTGCTTTATCTTGGCCAGGTCGCAGTGGTGTATGAGAACTTGTCCTTAACTGGCTTACCTGGTTAAATAAAAGTGACATTTAAAAAAAAAAAGCAACATTTTTTTCTTTTGCAGAAAGGGGATGTAGCTCAGTGGTAGAGCGCATGCTTTGCATGTATGAGGTCCTGGGTTCAATCCACAGCTTCTCCATGTTTTTTTGCAAAGACCCAACTTCTACTTTCCAGAATGTTGAAATTCTAAGCAGGAAACAGAGATGTGCAAAATCATTTGGTCTTGTAATCTGAAGAATATGCGTTCAATCCCTCATAGTACATTTATAGAACAGAAGTGGCATGGTTGCCAACTTTTATGGCATCATTTTCAAAAACTGAAGTTCATGTTTTCGATCCCTGTCCGTATCTGTTTCAAGAATTGCTGCTATCATTTCATTGTAGTTTCAATGGAGTGGTGTATATAAAAGTACATTGTATTAATAGTTCACCCCTCCGCTTCCAGACTGTATATGAATGTGGGAAGCCGCCGCTGGCTGATCCCGCCCTGGCTTACATTTTTTTTTAAAAACACGATTAACCTGAATAAGGGCCAGACTAGTTACCATCATTTTCTCACATTGCAATTGAAAGTTTTTTCTATTGTCTCTTTTTGGTCCATTTAGATTGTTAATGTAGATTGAATAGAATTATTTATTTTTATGTTATGGTTAAAAATGTTAATGTTTTACTGTGACTTGTCGTAGGCTCCTAAGTGGACCATAAGGTTAAAAACCAAACCAAATTAAGAAAACTAAACTGAAAAACAAAAAAATACAATTAAAAACTAAGTTGCTCCGCCAGAGTGTCTCTTTTGGGTCACTTTTGCTGGTCCCTAGCCCGGATTTGTTTGTTCCATGTGTAACTCTGTGTTGTTGTTTGTGTTGCACTGCTTTGCTTTATCTTGGCCAGGTCGCAGTGGTGTATGAGAACTTGTCCTTAACTGGCTTACCTGGTTAAATAAAGGTGACATTTAAAAAAATAAGCAACATTTTTTTCTTTTGCAGAAAGGGGATGTAGCTCAGTGGTAGAGTGCATGCTTTGCATGTATGAGGTCCTGGGTTCAATCCCCAGCTTCTCCATGTTTTTTTGCAAAGACCCAACTTCTACTTTCCAGAATGTTGAAATTCTAAGCAGGAAACAGAGATGTGCAAAATCATTTGGTCTTGTAATCTGAAGAATATGCGTTCAATCCCTGTTAGTACATTTATAGAACAGAAGTGGCATGGTTGCCAACTTTTATGGCATAATTTTCAAAAACTGAAGTTCATGTTTTCGATCCCTGTCCGTATCTGTTTCAAGAATTGCTGCTATCATTTCATTGTAGTTTCAATGGCCCGCCCCCCTTTCGGAAAAGCTGACCACGACTCCATTTTGTTGATCCCTGCCTACAGACAGAAACTAAAACAAGAGGCTCCCACGCTGAGGTCTGTCCAACGCTGGTCCGACCAAGCTGACTCCACACTCCAAGACTGCTTCCACCACGTGGACTGGGACATGTTTCGTATTGCGTCAGACAACAACATTGACGAATACGCTGATTCGGTGTGTGAGTTCATTAGAACGTGCGTTGAAGATGTCGTTCCCATAGCAACGATTAAAACATTCCCTAACCAGAAACCGTGGATTGATGGCAGCATTCGCGTGAAACTGAAAGCGCGAACCACTGCTTTTAATCAGGGGAAGGTGTCTGGTAACATGACCGAATACAAACAGTGCAGCTATTCCCTCCGCAAGGCTATCAAACAAGCTAAGCGTCAGTACAGAGACAAAGTAGAATCTCAATTCAACGGCTCAGACACAAGAGGCATGTGGCAGGGTCTACAGTCAATCACGGACTACAGGAAGAAATCCAGCCCAGTCACGGACCAGGATGTCCTGCTCCCAGGCAGACTAAACAACTTTTTTGCCCGCTTTGAGGACAATACAGTGCCACTGACACGGCCGGCAACGAAAACATGCGGTCTCTCCTTCACTGCAGCCGAGGTGAGTAAGACATTTAAACGTGTTAACCCTCGCAAGGCTGCAGGCCCAGACGGCATCCCCAGCCGCGCCCTCAGAGCATGCGCAGACCAGCTGGCCGGTGTGTTTACGGACATATTCAATCAATCCCTATACCAGTCTGCTGTTCCCACATGCTTCAAGAGGGCCACCATTGTTCCTGTTCCCAAGAAAGCTAAGGTAACTGAGCTAAACGACTACCGCCCCGTAGCACTCACTTCCGTCATCATGAAGTGCTTTGAGAGACTAGTCAAGGACCATATCACCTCCACCCTACCTGACACCCTAGACCCACTCCAATTTGCTTACCGCCCAAATAGGTCCACAGACGATGCAATCTCAACCACACTGCACACCGCCCTAACCCATCTGGACAAGAGGAATACCTATGTGAGAATGCTGTTCATTGACTACAGCTCGGCATTCAACACCATAGTACCCTCCAAGCTCGTCATCAAGCTCGAGACCCTGGGTCTCGACCCCGCCCTGTGCAACTGGGTACTGGACTTCCTGACGGGCCGCCCCCAGGTGGTGAGGGTAGGCAACAACATCTCCTCCCCGCTGATCCTCAACACTGGGGCCCCACAAGGGTGCGTTCTGAGCCCTCTCCTGTACTCCCTGTTCACCCACGACTGCGTGGCCACGCACGCCTCCAACTCAATCATCAAGTTTGCGGACGACACAACAGTGGTAGGCTTGATTACCAACAACGACGAGACGGCCTACAGGGAGGAGGTGAGGGCCCTCGGAGTGTGGTGTCAGGAAAATAACCTCACACTCAACGTCAACAAAACTAAGGAGATGATTGTGGACTTCAGGAAACAGCAGAGGGAACACCCCCCTATCCACATCGATGGAACAGTAGTGGAGAGGGTAGCAAGTTTTAAGTTCCTCGGCATACACATCACAGACAAACTGAATTGGTCCACACAGACAGCATTGTGAAGAAGGCGCAGCAGCGCCTCTTCAACCTCAGGAGGCTGAAGAAATTTGGCTTGTCACCAAAAGCACTCACAAACTTCTACAGATGCACAATCGAGAGCATCCTGGCGGGCTGTATCACCGCCTGGTACGGCAACTGCTCCGCCCTCAACCGTAAGGCTCTCCAGAGGGTGGTGAGGTCTGCACAACGCATCACCGGGGGCAAACTACCTGCCCTCCAGGACACCTACACCACCCGATGTCACAGGAAGGCCATAAAGATCATCAAGGACATCAACCACCCGAGCCACTGCCTGTTCACCCCGCTATCATCCAGAAGGCGAGGTCAGTACAGGTGCATCAAAGCTAGGACCGAGAGACTGAAAAACAGCTTCTATCTCAAGGCCATCAGACTGTTAAACAGCCACCACTAACATTGAGTGGCTGCTGCCAACACACTGACACTGACTCAACTCCAGCCACTTTAATAATGGGAATTGATGGGAAATGATGTAAATATATCACTAGCCACTTTAAACAATGCTACCTTATATAATGTTACTTACCCTACATTATTCATCTCATATGCATACGTATATACTGTACTCTATATCATCGACTGTATCCTTATGTAATACATGTATCACTAGCCACTTTAAACTATGCCACTTTGTTTACATACTCATCTCATTTGTACATACTGTACTCGATACCATCTACTGTATCTTGCCTATGCTGCTCTGTACCATCACTCATTCATATATCCTTATGTACATATTCTTTATCCCCTTACACTGTGTACAAGACAGTAGTTTTGGAATTGTTAGTTAGATTACTTGTTGGTTATTACTGCATTGTCGGAACTAGAAGCACAAGCATTTCGCTACACTCGCATTAACATCTGCTAACCATGTGTATGTGACAAATAAAATTTGATTTGATTTGATTTGATTTGATTTGGAGTGGTGTATATAAAAGTACATTGTATTAATAGTTCACCCCTCCGCTTCCAGACTGTATATGAATGTGGGAAGCCGCCGCTGGCTGATCCCGCCCTGGCTTACATTTTTTTTTTAAAACACGATTAACCTGAATAAGGGCCAGACTAGTTACCATCATTTTCTCACATTGCAATTGAAAGTTTTTTCTATTGTCTCTTTTTGGTCCATTTAGATTGTTAATGTAGATTGTATAGAATTATTTATTTTTATGTTATGGTTAAAAATGTTAATGTTTTACTGTGACTTGTCGTAGGCTCCTAAGTGGACCATAAGGTTAAAAACCAAACCAAATTAAGAAAACTAAACTGAAAAACAAAAAAATACAATTAAAAACTAAGTTGCTCCGCCAGAGTGTCTCTTTTGGGTCACTTTTGCTGGTCCCTAGCCCGGATTTGTTTGTTCCATGTGTAACTCTGTGTTGTTGTTTGTGTTGCACTGCCTTGCTTTATCTTGGCCAGGTCGCAGTGGTGTATGAGAACTTGTCCTTAACTGGCTTACCTGGTTAAATAAAGGTGACATTTTAAAAAATAAGCAACATTTTTTTCTTTTGCAGAAAGGGGATGTAGCTCAGTGGTAGAGCGCATGCTTTGCATGTATGAGGTCCTGGGTTCAATCCCCAGCTTCTCCATGTTTTTTTGCAAAGACCCAACTTCTACTTTCCAGAATGTTGAAATTCTAAGCAGGAAACAGAGATGTGCAAAATCATTTGGTCTTGTAATCTGAAGAATATGCGTTCAATCCCTGTTAGTACATTTATAGAACAGAAGTGGCATGGTTGCCAACTTTTATGGCATCATTTTCAAAAACTGAAGTTCATGTTTTCGATCCCTGTCCGTATCTGTTTCAAGAATTGCTGCTATCATTTCATTGTAGTTTCAATGGAGTGGTGTATATAAAAGTACATTGTATTAATAGTTCACCCCTCCGCTTCCAGACTGTATATGAATGTGGGAAGCCGCCGCTGGCTGATCCCGCCCTGGCTTACATTTTTTTTTAAAAACACGATTAACCTGAATAAGGGCCAGACTAGTTACCATCATTTTCTCACATTGCAATTGAAAGTTTTTTCTATTGTCTCTTTTTGGTCCATTTAGATTGTTAATGTAGATTGTATAGAATTATTTATTTTTATGTTATGGTTAAACATTTTAATGTTTTACTGTGACTTGTCGTAGGCTCCTAAGTGGACCATAAGGTTAAAAACCAAACCAAATTAAGAAAACTAAACTGAAAAACAAAAAAATACAATTAAAAACTAAGTTGCTCCGCCAGAGTGTCTCTTTTGGGTCACTTTTGCTGGTCCCTAGCCCGGATTTGTTTGTTCCATGTGTAACTCTGTGTTGTTGTTTGTGTTGCACTGCTTTGCTTTATCTTGGCCAGGTCGCAGTGGTGTATGAGAACTTGTCCTTAACTGGCTTACCTGGTTAAATAAAAGTGACATTTAAAAAAAAAAAGCAACATTTTTTTCTTTTGCAGAAAGGGGATGTAGCTCAGTGGTAGAGCGCATGCTTTGCATGTATGAGGTCCTGGGTTCAATCCCCAGCTTCTCCATGTTTTTTTGCAAAGACCCAACTTCTACTTTCCAGAATGTTGAAATTCTAAGCAGGAAACAGAGATGTGCAAAATCATTTGGTCTTGTAATCTGAAGAATATGCGTTCAATCCCTGTTAGTACATTTATAGAACAGAAGTGGCATGGTTGCCAACTTTTATGGCATCATTTTCAAAAACTGAAGTTCATGTTTTCGATCCCTGTCCGTATCTGTTTCAAGAATTGCTGCTATCATTTCATTGTAGTTTCAATGGAGTGGTGTATATAAAAGTACATTGTATTAATAGTTCACCCCTCCGCTTCCAGACTGTATATGAATGTGGGAAGCCGCCGCTGGCTGATCCCGCCCTGGCTTACATTTTTTTTTAAAAACACGATTAACCTGAATAAGGGCCAGACTAGTTACCATCATTTTCTCACATTGCAATTGAAAGTTTTTTCTATTGTCTCTTTTTGGTCCATTTAGATTGTTAATGTAGATTGTATAGAATGATTTATTTTTATGTTATGGTTAAAAATGTTAATGTTTTACTGTGACTTGTCGTAGGCTCCTAAGTGGACCATAAGGTTAAAAACCAAACCAAATTAAGAAAACTAAACTGAAAAACAAAAAAATACAATTAAAAACTAAGTTGCTCCGCCAGAGTGTCTCTTTTGGGTCACTTTTGCTGGTCCCTAGCCCGGATTTGTTTGTTCCATGTGTAACTCTGTGTTGTTGTTTGTGTTGCACTGCTTTGCTTTATCTTGGCCAGGTCGCAGTGGTGTATGAGAACTTGTCCTTAACTGGCTTACCTGGTTAAATAAAGGTGACATTTAAAAAAATAAGCAACATATTTTTCTTTTGCAGAAAGGGGATGTAGCTCAGTGGTAGAGTGCATGCTTTGCATGTATGAGGTCCTGGGTTCAATCCGCAGCTTCTCCATGTTTTTTTGCAAAGACCCAACTTCTACTTTCCAGAATGTTGAAATTCTAAGCAGGAAACAGAGATGTGCAAAATCATTTGGTCTTGTAATCTGAAGAATATGCGTTCAATCCCTGTTAGTACATTTATAGAACAGAAGTGGCATGGTTGCCAACTTTTATGGCATCATTTTCAAAAACTGAAGTTCATGTTTTCGATCCCTGTCCGTATCTGTTTCAAGAATTGCTGCTATCATTTCATTGTAGTTTCAATGGAGTGGTGTATATAAAAGTACATTGTATTAATAGTTCACCCCTCCGCTTCCAGACTGTATATCAATGTGGGAAGCCGCCGCTAGCTGATCCCGCCCTGGCTTACATTTTTTTTTTTAAAACACGATTAACCTGAATAAGGGCCAGACTAGTTACCATCATTTTCTCACATTGCAATTAAAAGTTTTTTCTATTGTCTCTTTTTGGTCCATTTAGATTGTTAATGTAGATTGTATAGAATTATTTATTTTTATGTTATGGTTAAAAATGTTAATGTTTTACTGTGACTTGTCGTAGGCTCCTAAGTGGACCATAAGGTTAAAAACCAAACCAAATTAAGAAAACTAAACTGAAAAACAAAAAAATACAATTAAAAACTAAGTTGCTCCGCCAGAGTGTCTCTTTTGGGTCACTTTTGCTGGTCCCTAGCCCGGATTTGTTTGTTCCATGTGTAACTCTGTGTTGTTGTTTGTGTTGCACTGCTTTGCTTTATCTTGGCCAGGTCGCAGTGGTGTATGAGAACTTGTCCTTAACTGGCTTACCTGGTTAAATAAAAGTGACATTTAAAAAAAAAAAGCAACATTTTTTTCTTTTGCAGAAAGGGGATGTAGCTCAGTGGTAGAGCGCATGCTTTGCATGTATGAGGTCCTGGGTTCAATCCCCAGCTTCTCCATGTTTTTTTGCAAAGACCCAACTTCTACTTTCCAGAATGTTGAAATTCTAAGCAGGAAACAGAGATGTGCAAAATCATTTGGTCTTGTAATCTGAAGAATATGCGTTCAATCCCTCATAGTACATTTATAGAACAGAAGTGGCATGGTTGCCAACTTTTATGGCATCATTTTCAAAAACTGAAGTTCATGTTTTCGATCCCTGTCCGTATCTGTTTCAAGAATTGCTGCTATCATTTCATTGTAGTTTCAATGGAGTGGTGTATATAAAAGTACATTGTATTAATAGTTCACCCCTCCGCTTCCAGACTGTATATGAATGTGGGAAGCCGCCGCTGGCTGATCCCGCCCTGGCTTACATTTTTTTTTAAAAACACGATTAACCTGAATAAGGGCCAGACTAGTTACCATCATTTTCTCACATTGCAATTGAAAGTTTTTTATATTGTCTCTTTTTGGTCCATTTAGATTGTTAATGTAGATTGAATAGAATTATTTATTTTTATGTTATGGTTAAAAATGTTAATGTTTTACTGTGACTTGTCGTAGGCTCCTAAGTGGACCATAAGGTTAAAAACCAAACCAAATTAAGAAAACTAAACTGAAAAACAAAAAAATACAATTAAAAACTAAGTTGCTCCGCCAGAGTGTCTCTTTTGGGTCACTTTTGCTGGTCCCTAGCCCGGATTTGTTTGTTCCATGTGTAACTCTGTGTTGTTGTTTGTGTTGCACTGCTTTGCTTTATCTTGGCCAGGTCGCAGTGGTGTATGAGAACTTGTCCTTAACTGGCTTACCTGGTTAAATAAAGGTGACATTTAAAAAAATAAGCAACATTTTTTTCTTTTGCAGAAAGGGGATGTAGCTCAGTGGTAGAGTGCATGCTTTGCATGTATGAGGTCCTGGGTTCAATCCCCAGCTTCTCCATGTTTTTTTGCAAAGACCCAACTTCTACTTTCCAGAATGTTGAAATTCTAAGCAGGAAACAGAGATGTGCAAAATCATTTGGTCTTGTAATCTGAAGAATATGCGTTCAATCCCTGTTAGTACATTTATAGAACAGAAGTGGCATGGTTGCCAACTTTTATGGCATAATTTTCAAAAACTGAAGTTCATGTTTTCGATCCCTGTCCGTATCTGTTTCAAGAATTGCTGCTATCATTTCATTGTAGTTTCAATGGCCCGCCCCCCTTTCGGAAAAGCTGACCACGACTCCATTTTGTTGATCCCTGCCTACAGACAGAAACTAAAACAAGAGGCTCCCACGCTGAGGTCTGTCCAACGCTGGTCCGACCAAGCTGACTCCACACTCCAAGACTGCTTCCACCACGTGGACTGGGACATGTTTCGTATTGCGTCAGACAACAACATTGACGAATACGCTGATTCGGTGTGTGAGTTCATTAGAACGTGCGTTGAAGATGTCGTTCCCATAGCAACGATTAAAACATTCCCTAACCAGAAACCGTGGATTGATGGCAGCATTCGCGTGAAACTGAAAGCGCGAACCACTGCTTTTAATCAGGGGAAGGTGTCTGGTAACATGACCGAATACAAACAGTGCAGCTATTCCCTCCGCAAGGCTATCAAACAAGCTAAGCGTCAGTACAGAGACAAAGTAGAATCTCAATTCAACGGCTCAGACACAAGAGGCATGTGGCAGGGTCTACAGTCAATCACGGACTACAGGAAGAAATCCAGCCCAGTCACGGACCAGGATGTCCTGCTCCCAGGCAGACTAAACAACTTTTTTGCCCGCTTTGAGGACAATACAGTGCCACTGACACGGCCGGCAACGAAAACATGCGGTCTCTCCTTCACTGCAGCCGAGGTGAGTAAGACATTTAAACGTGTTAACCCTCGCAAGGCTGCAGGCCCAGACGGCATCCCCAGCCGCGCCCTCAGAGCATGCGCAGACCAGCTGGCCGGTGTGTTTACGGACATATTCAATCAATCCCTATACCAGTCTGCTGTTCCCACATGCTTCAAGAGGGCCACCATTGTTCCTGTTCCCAAGAAAGCTAAGGTAACTGAGCTAAACGACTACCGCCCCGTAGCACTCACTTCCGTCATCATGAAGTGCTTTGAGAGACTAGTCAAGGACCATATCACCTCCACCCTACCTGACACCCTAGACCCACTCCAATTTGCTTACCGCCCAAATAGGTCCACAGACGATGCAATCTCAACCACACTGCACACCGCCCTAACCCATCTGGACAAGAGGAATACCTATGTGAGAATGCTGTTCATTGACTACAGCTCGGCATTCAACACCATAGTACCCTCCAAGCTCGTCATCAAGCTCGAGACCCTGGGTCTCGACCCCGCCCTGTGCAACTGGGTACTGGACTTCCTGACGGGCCGCCCCCAGGTGGTGAGGGTAGGCAACAACATCTCCTCCCCGCTGATCCTCAACACTGGGGCCCCACAAGGGTGCGTTCTGAGCCCTCTCCTGTACTCCCTGTTCACCCACGACTGCGTGGCCACGCACGCCTCCAACTCAATCATCAAGTTTGCGGACGACACAACAGTGGTAGGCTTGATTACCAACAACGACGAGACGGCCTACAGGGAGGAGGTGAGGGCCCTCGGAGTGTGGTGTCAGGAAAATAACCTCACACTCAACGTCAACAAAACTAAGGAGATGATTGTGGACTTCAGGAAACAGCAGAGGGAACACCCCCCTATCCACATCGATGGAACAGTAGTGGAGAGGGTAGCAAGTTTTAAGTTCCTCGGCATACACATCACAGACAAACTGAATTGGTCCACACAGACAGCATTGTGAAGAAGGCGCAGCAGCGCCTCTTCAACCTCAGGAGGCTGAAGAAATTTGGCTTGTCACCAAAAGCACTCACAAACTTCTACAGATGCACAATCGAGAGCATCCTGGCGGGCTGTATCACCGCCTGGTACGGCAACTGCTCCGCCCTCAACCGTAAGGCTCTCCAGAGGGTGGTGAGGTCTGCACAACGCATCACCGGGGGCAAACTACCTGCCCTCCAGGACACCTACACCACCCGATGTCACAGGAAGGCCATAAAGATCATCAAGGACATCAACCACCCGAGCCACTGCCTGTTCACCCCGCTATCATCCAGAAGGCGAGGTCAGTACAGGTGCATCAAAGCTAGGACCGAGAGACTGAAAAACAGCTTCTATCTCAAGGCCATCAGACTGTTAAACAGCCACCACTAACATTGAGTGGCTGCTGCCAACACACTGACACTGACTCAACTCCAGCCACTTTAATAATGGGAATTGATGGGAAATGATGTAAATATATCACTAGCCACTTTAAACAATGCTACCTTATATAATGTTACTTACCCTACATTATTCATCTCATATGCATACGTATATACTGTACTCTATATCATCGACTGTATCCTTATGTAATACATGTATCACTAGCCACTTTAAACTATGCCACTTTGTTTACATACTCATCTCATTTGTACATACTGTACTCGATACCATCTACTGTATCTTGCCTATGCTGCTCTGTACCATCACTCATTCATATATCCTTATGTACATATTCTTTATCCCCTTACACTGTGTACAAGACAGTAGTTTTGGAATTGTTAGTTAGATTACTTGTTGGTTATTACTGCATTGTCGGAACTAGAAGCACAAGCATTTCGCTACACTCGCATTAACATCTGCTAACCATGTGTATGTGACAAATAAAATTTGATTTGATTTGATTTGATTTGATTTGGAGTGGTGTATATAAAAGTACATTGTATTAATAGTTCACCCCTCCGCTTCCAGACTGTATATGAATGTGGGAAGCCGCCGCTGGCTGATCCCGCCCTGGCTTACATTTTTTTTTTAAAACACGATTAACCTGAATAAGGGCCAGACTAGTTACCATCATTTTCTCACATTGCAATTGAAAGTTTTTTCTATTGTCTCTTTTTGGTCCATTTAGATTGTTAATGTAGATTGTATAGAATTATTTATTTTTATGTTATGGTTAAAAATGTTAATGTTTTACTGTGACTTGTCGTAGGCTCCTAAGTGGACCATAAGGTTAAAAACCAAACCAAATTAAGAAAACTAAACTGAAAAACAAAAAAATACAATTAAAAACTAAGTTGCTCCGCCAGAGTGTCTCTTTTGGGTCACTTTTGCTGGTCCCTAGCCCGGATTTGTTTGTTCCATGTGTAACTCTGTGTTGTTGTTTGTGTTGCACTGCCTTGCTTTATCTTGGCCAGGTCGCAGTGGTGTATGAGAACTTGTCCTTAACTGGCTTACCTGGTTAAATAAAGGTGACATTTTAAAAAATAAGCAACAATTTTTTCTTTTGCAGAAAGGGGATGTAGCTCAGTGGTAGAGCGCATGCTTTGCATGTATGAGGTCCTGGGTTCAATCCCCAGCTTCTCCATGTTTTTTTGCAAAGACCCAACTTCTACTTTCCAGAATGTTGAAATTCTAAGCAGGAAACAGAGATGTGCAAAATCATTTGGTCTTGTAATCTGAAGAATATGCGTTCAATCCCTGTTAGTACATTTATAGAACAGAAGTGGCATGGTTGCCAACTTTTATGGCATCATTTTCAAAAACTGAAGTTCATGTTTTCGATCCCTGTCCGTATCTGTTTCAAGAATTGCTGCTATCATTTCATTGTAGTTTCAATGGAGTGGTGTATATAAAAGTACATTGTATTAATAGTTCACCCCTCCGCTTCCAGACTGTATATGAATGTGGGAAGCCGCCGCTGGCTGATCCCGCCCTGGCTTACATTTTTTTTTTAAAACACGATTAACCTGAATAAGGGCCAGACTAGTTACCATCATTTTCTCACATTGCAATTGAAAGTTTTTTCTATTGTCTCTTTTTGGTCCATTTAGATTGTTAATGTAGATTGTATAGAATTATTTATTTTTATGTTATGGTTAAAAATGTTAATGTTTTACTGTGACTTGTCGTAGGCTCCTAAGTGGACCATAAGGTTAAAAACCAAACCAAATTAAGAAAACTAAACTGAAAAACAAAAAAATACAATTAAAAACTAAGTTGCTCCGCCAGAGTGTCTCTTTTGGGTCACTTTTGCTGGTCCCTAGCCCGGATTTGTTTGTTCCATGTGTAACTCTGTGTTGTTGTTTGTGTTGCACTGCTTTGCTTTATCTTGGCCAGGTCGCAGTGGTGTATGAGAACTTGTCCTTAACTGGCTTACCTGGTTAAATAAAGGTGACATTTTAAAAAATAAGCAACATTTTTTTCTTTTGCAGAAAGGGGATATAGCTCAGTGGTAGAGCGCATGCTTTGCATGTATGAGGTCCTGGGTTCAATCCCCAGCTTCTCCATGTTTTTTTGCAAAGACCCAACTTCTACTTTCCAGAATGTTGAAATTCTAAGCAGGAAACAGAGATGTGCAAAATCATTTGGTCTTGTAATCTGAAGAATATGCGTTCAATCCCTGTTAGTACATTTATAGAACAGAAGTGGCATGGTTGCCAACTTTTATGGCATCATTTTCAAAAACTGAAGTTCATGTTTTCGATCCCTGTCCGTACCTGTTTCAAGAATTGCTGCTATCATTTCATTGTAGTTTCAATGGAGTGGTGTATATAAAAAGAACATTGTATTAATAGTTCACCCCTCCGCTTCCAGACTGTATATGAATGTGGGAAGCCGCCGCTGGCTGATCCCGCCCTGGCTTACATTTTTTTTTTAAAACACGATTAACCTGAATAAGGGCCAGACTAGTTACCATCATTTTCTCACATTGCAATTGAAAGTTTTTTCTATTGTCTCTTTTTGGTCCATTTAGATTGTTAATGTAGATTGTATAGAATTATTTATTTTTATGTTATGGTTAAACATTTTAATGTTTTACTGTGACTTGTCGTAGGCTCCTAAGTGGACCATAAGGTTAAAAACCAAACCAAATTAAGAAAACTAAACTGAAAAACAAAAAAATACAATTAAAAACTAAGTTGCTCCGCCAGAGTGTCTCTTTTGGGTCACTTTTGCTGGTCCCTAGCCCGGATTTGTTTGTTCCATGTGTAACTCTGTGTTGTTGTTTGTGTTGCACTGCTTTGCTTTATCTTGGCCAGGTCGCAGTGGTGTATGAGAACTTGTCCTTAACTGGCTTACCTGGTTAAATAAAGGTGACATTTTAAAAAATAAGCAACATTTTTTTCTTTTGCAGAAAGGGGAAATAGCTCAGTGGTAGAGCGCATGCTTTGCATGTATGAGGTCCTGGGTTCAATCCCCAGCTTCTCCATGTTTTTTTGCAAAGACCCAACTTCTACTTTCCAGAATGTTGAAATTCTAAGCAGGAAACAGAGATGTGCAAAATCATTTGGTCTTGTAATCTGAAGAATATGCGTTCAATCCCTGTTAGTACATTTATAGAACAGAAGTGGCATGGTTGCCAACTTTTATGGCATCATTTTCAAAAACTGAAGTTCATGTTTTCGATCCCTGTCCGTACCTGTTTCAAGAATTGCTGCTATCATTTCATTGTAGTTTCAATGGAGTGGTGTATATAAAAGTACATTGTATTAATAGTTCACCCCTCCGCTTCCAGACTGTATATGAATGTGGGAAGCCGCCGCTGGCTGATCCCGCCCTGGCTTACATTTTTTTTTAAAAACACGATTAACCTGAATAAGGGCCAGACTAGTTACCATCATTTTCTCACATTGCAATTGAAAGTTTTTTCTATTGTCTCTTTTTGGTCCATTTAGATTGTTAATGTAGATTGTATAGAATTATTTATTTTTATGTTATGGTTAAACATTTTAATGTTTTACTGTGACTTGTCGTAGGCTCCTAAGTGGACCATAAGGTTAAAAACCAAACCAAATTAAGAAAACTAAACTGAAAAACAAAAAAATACAATTAAAAACTAAGTAGCTCCGCCAGAGTGTCTCTTTTGGGTCACTTTTGCTGGTCCCTAGCCCGGATTTGTTTGTTCCATGTGTAACTCTGTGTTGTTGTTTGTGTTGCACTGCTTTGCTTTATCTTGGCCAGGTCGCAGTGGTGTATGAGAACTTGTCCTTAACTGGCTTACCTGGTTAAATAAAGGTGACATTTTAAAAAATAAGCAACATTTTTTTCTTTTGCAGAAAGGGGATATAGCTCAGTGGTAGAGCGCATGCTTTGCATGTATGAGGTCCTGGGTTCAATCCCCAGCTTCTCCATGTTTTTTTGCAAAGACCCAACTTCTACTTTCCAGAATGTTGAAATTCTAAGCAGGAAACAGAGATGTGCAAAATCATTTGGTCTTGTAATCTGAAGAATATGCGTTCAATCCCTGTTAGTACATTTATAGAACAGAAGTGGCATGGTTGCCAACTTTTATGGCATCATTTTCAAAAACTGAAGTTCATGTTTTCGATCCCTGTCCGTACCTGTTTCAAGAATTGCTGCTATCATTTCATTGTAGTTTCAATGGAGTGGTGTATATAAAAGTACATTGTATTAATAGTTCACCCCTCCGCTTCCAGACTGTATATGAATGTGGGAAGCCGCCGCTGGCTGATCCCGCCCTGGCTTACATTTTTTTTTAAAAACACGATTAACCTGAATAAGGGCCAGACTAGTTACCATCATTTTCTCACATTGCAATTGAAAGTTTTTTCTATTGTCTCTTTTTGGTCCATTTAGATTGTTAATGTAGATTGTATAGAATTATTTATTTTTATGTTATGGTTAAACATTTTAATGTTTTACTGTGACTTGTCGTAGGCTCCTAAGTGGACCATAAGGTTAAAAACCAAACCAAATTAAGAAAACTAAACTGAAAAACAAAAAAATACAATTAAAAACTAAGTAGCTCCGCCAGAGTGTCTCTTTTGGGTCACTTTTGCTGGTCCCTAGCCCGGATTTGTTTGTTCCATGTGTAACTCTGTGTTGTTGTTTGTGTTGCACTGCTTTGCTTTATCTTGGCCAGGTCGCAGTGGTGTATGAGAACTTGTCCTTAACTGGCTTACCTGGTTAAATAAAGGTGACATTTTAAAAAATAAGCAACATTTTTTTCTTTTGCAGAAAGGGGATGTAGCTCAGTGGTAGAGTGCATGCTTTGCATGTATGAGGTCCTGGGTTCAATCCCCAGCTTCTCCATGTTTTTTTGCAAAGACCCAACTTCTACTTTCCAGAATGTTGAAATTCTAAGCAGGAAACAGAGATGTGCAAAATCATTTGGTCTTGTAATCTGAAGAATATGCGTTCAATCCCTGTTAGTACATTTATAGAACAGAAGTGGCATGGTTGCCAACTTTTATGGCATCATTTTCAAAAACTGAAGTTCATGTTTTCGATCCCTGTCCGTACCTGTTTCAAGAATTGCTGCTATCATTTCATTGTAGTTTCAATGGAGTGGTGTATATAAAAGTACATTGTATTAATAGTTCACCCCTCCGCTTCCAGACTGTATATGAATGTGGGAAGCCGCCGCTGGCTGATCCCGCCCTGGCTTACATTTTTTTTTTAAAACACGATTAACCTGAATAAGGGCCAGACTAGTTACCATCATTTTCTCACATTGCAATTGAAAGTTTTTTCTATTGTCTCTTTTTGGTCCATTTAGATTGTTAATGTAGATTGTATAGAATTATTTATTTTTATGTTATGGTTAAACATTTTAATGTTTTACTGTGACTTGTCGTAGGCTCCTAAGTGGACCATAAGGTTAAAAACCAAACCAAATTAAGAAAACTAAACTGAAAAACAAAAAAATACAATTAAAAACTAAGTAGCTCCGCCAGAGTGTCTCTTTTGGGTCACTTTTGCTGGTCCCTAGCCCGGATTTGTTTGTTCCATGTGTAACTCTGTGTTGTTGTTTGTGTTGCACTGCTTTGCTTTATCTTGGCCAGGTCGCAGTGGTGTATGAGAACTTGTCCTTAACTGGCTTACCTGGTTAAATAAAGGTGACATTTTAAAAAATAAGCAACATTTTTTTCTTTTGCAGAAAGGGGATGTAGCTCAGTGGTAGAGTGCATGCTTTGCATGTATGAGGTCCTGGGTTCAATCCCCAGCTTCTCCATGTTTTTTTGCAAAGACCCAACTTCTACTTTCCAGAATGTTGAAATTCTAAGCAGGAAACAGAGATGTGCAAAATCATTTGGTCTTGTAATCTGAAGAATATGCGTTCAATCCCTGTTAGTACATTTATAGAACAGAAGTGGCATGGTTGCCAACTTTTATGGCATCATTTTCAAAAACTGAAGTTCATGTTTTCGATCCCTGTCCGTATCTGTTTCAAGAATTGCTGCTATCATTTCATTGTAGTTTCAATGGAGTGGTGTATATAAAAGTACATTGTATTAATAGTTCACCCCTCCGCTTCCAGACTGTATATGAATGTGGGAAGCCGCCGCTGGCTGATCCCGCCCTGGCTTACATTTTTTTTTTAAAACACGATTAACCTGAATAAGGGCCAGACTAGTTACCATCATTTTCTCACATTGCAATTGAAAGTTTTTTCTATTGTCTCTTTTTGGTCCATTTAGATTGTTAATGTAGATTGTATAGAATTATTTATTTTTATGTTATGGTTAAAAATGTTAATGTTTTACTGTGACTTGTCGTAGGCTCCTAAGTGGACCATAAGGTTAAAAACCAAACCAAATTAAGAAAACTAAACTGAAAAACAAAAAAATACAATTAAAAACTAAGTTGCTCCGCCAGAGTGTCTCTTTTGGGTCACTTTTGCTGGTCCCAAGCCCGGATTTGTTTGTTCCATGTGTAACTCTGTGTTGTTGTTTGTGTTGCACTGCTTTGCTTTATCTTGGCCAGGTCGCAGTGGTGTATGAGAACTTGTCCTTAACTGGCTTACCTGGTTAAATAAAGGTGACATTTAAAAAAATAAGCAACATTTTTTCTTTTGCAGAAAGGGGATGTAGCTCAGTGGTAGAGTGCATGCTTTGCATGTATGAGGTCCTGGGTTCAATCCCCAGCTTCTCCATGTTTTTTTGCAAAGACCCAACTTCTACTTTCCAGAATGTTGAAATTCTAAGCAGGAAACAGAGATGTGCAAAATCATTTGGTCTTGTAATCTGAAGAATATGCGTTCAATCCCTGTTAGTACATTTATAGAACAGAAGTGGCATGGTTGCCAACTTTTATGGCATCATTTTCAAAAACTGAAGTTCATGTTTTCGATCCCTGTCCGTACCTGTTTCAAGAATTGCTGCTATCATTTCATTGTAGTTTCAATGGAGTGGTGTATATAAAAGTACATTGTATTAATAGTTCACCCCTCCGCTTCCAGACTGTATATGAATGTGGGAAGCCGCCGCTGGCTGATCCCGCCCTGGCTTACATTTTTTTTTTAAAACACGATTAACCTGAATAAGGGCCAGACTAGTTACCATCATTTTCTCACATTGCAATTGAAAGTTTTTTCTATTGTCTCTTTTTGGTCCATTTAGATTGTTAATGTAGATTGTATAGAATTATTTATTTTTATGTTATGGTTAAACATTTTAATGTTTTACTGTGACTTGTCGTAGGCTCCTAAGTGGACCATAAGGTTAAAAACCAAACCAAATTAAGAAAACTAAACTGAAAAACAAAAAAATACAATTAAAAACTAAGTAGCTCCGCCAGAGTGTCTCTTTTGGGTCACTTTTGCTGGTCCCTAGCCCGGATTTGTTTGTTCCATGTGTAACTCTGTGTTGTTGTTTGTGTTGCACTGCTTTGCTTTATCTTGGCCAGGTCGCAGTGGTGTATGAGAACTTGTCCTTAACTGGCTTACCTGGTTAAATAAAGGTGACATTTTAAAAAATAAGCAACATTTTTTTATTTTGCAGAAAGGGGATGTAGCTCAGTGGTAGAGTGCATGCTTTGCATGTATGAGGTCCTGGGTTCAATCCCCAGCTTCTCCATGTTTTTTTGCAAAGACCCAACTTCTACTTTCCAGAATGTTGAAATTCTAAGCAGGAAACAGAGATGTGCAAAATCATTTGGTCTTGTAATCTGAAGAATATGCGTTCAATCCCTGTTAGTACATTTATAGAACAGAAGTGGCATGGTTGCCAACTTTTATGGCATCATTTTCAAAAACTGAAGTTCATGTTTTCGATCCCTGTCCGTATCTGTTTCAAGAATTGCTGCTATCATTTCATTGTAGTTTCAATGGAGTGGTGTATATAAAAGTACATTGTATTAATAGTTCACCCCTCCGCTTCCAGACTGTATATGAATGTGGGAAGCCGCCGCTGGCTGATCCCGCCCTGGCTTACATTTTTTTTTTAAAACACGATTAACCTGAATAAGGGCCAGACTAGTTACCATCATTTTCTCACATTGCAATTGAAAGTTTTTTCTATTGTCTCTTTTTGGTCCATTTAGATTGTTAATGTAGATTGTATAGAATTATTTATTTTTATGTTATGGTTAAAAATGTTAATGTTTTACTGTGACTTGTCGTAGGCTCCTAAGTGGACCATAAGGTTAAAAACCAAACCAAATTAAGAAAACTAAACTGAAAAACAAAAAAATACAATTAAAAACTAAGTTGCTCCGCCAGAGTGTCTCTTTTGGGTCACTTTTGCTGGTCCCAAGCCCGGATTTGTTTGTTCCATGTGTAACTCTGTGTTGTTGTTTGTGTTGCACTGCTTTGCTTTATCTTGGCCAGGTCGCAGTGGTGTATGAGAACTTGTCCTTAACTGGCTTACCTGGTTAAATAAAGGTGACATTTAAAAAAATAAGCAACATTTTTTCTTTTGCAGAAAGGGGATGTAGCTCAGTGGTAGAGTGCATGCTTTGCATGTATGAGGTCCTGGGTTCAATCCCCAGCTTCTCCATGTTTTTTTGCAAAGACCCAACTTCTACTTTCCAGAATGTTGAAATTCTAAGCAGGAAACAGAGATGTGCAAAATCATTTGGTCTTGTAATCTGAAGAATATGCGTTCAATCCCTGTTAGTACATTTATAGAACAGAAGTGGCATGGTTGCCAACTTTTATGGCATCATTTTCAAAAACTGAAGTTCATGTTTTCGATCCCTGTCTGTATCTGTTTCAAGAATTGCTGCTATCATTTCATTGTAGTTTCAATGGAGTGGTGTATATAAAAGTACATTGTATTAATAGTTCACCCCTCCGCTTCCAGACTGTATATGAATGTGGGAAGCCGCCGCTGGCTGATCCCGCCCTGGCTTACATTTTTTTTTTAAAACACGATTAACCTGAATAAGGGCCAGACTAGTTACCATCATTTTCTCACATTGCAATTGAAAGTTTTTTCTATTGTCTCTTTTTGGTCCATTTAGATTGTTAATGTAGATTGTATAGAATTATTTATTTTTATGTTATGGTTAAAAATGTTAATGTTTTACTGTGACTTGTCGTAGGCTCCTAAGTGGACCATAAGGTTAAAAACCAAACCAAATTAAGAAAACTAAACTGAAAAACAAAAAAATACAATTAAAAACTAAGTTGCTCCGCCAGAGTGTCTCTTTTGGGTCACTTTTGCTGGTCCCTAGCCCGGATTTGTTTGTTCCATGTGTAACTCTGTGTTGTTGTTTGTGTTGCACTGCTTTGCTTTATCTTGGCCAGGTCGCAGTGGTGTATGAGAACTTGTCCTTAACTGGCTTACCTGGTTAAATAAAGGTGACATTTTAAAAAATAAGCAACATTTTTTTCTTTTGCAGAAAGGGGATGTAGCTCAGTGGTAGAGTGCATGCTTTGCATGTATGAGGTCCTGGGTTCAATCCCCAGCTTCTCCATGTTTTTTTGCAAAGACCCAACTTCTACTTTCCAGAATGTTGAAATTCTAAGCAGGAAACAGAGATGTGCAAAATCATTTGGTCTTGTAATCTGAAGAATATGCGTTCAATCCCTGTTAGTACATTTATAGAACAGAAGTGGCATGGTTGCCAACTTTTATGGCATCATTTTCAAAAACTGAAGTTCATGTTTTCGATCCCTGTCCGTACCTGTTTCAAGAATTGCTGCTATCATTTCATTGTAGTTTCAATGGAGTGGTGTATATAAAAAGAACATTGGATTAATAGTTCACCCCTCCGCTTCCAGACTGTATATGAATGTGGGAAGCCGCCGCTGGCTGATCCCGCCCTGGCTTACATTTTTTTTTTTAAACACGATTAACCTGAATAAGGGCCAGACTAGTTACCATCATTTTCTCACATTGCAATTGAAAGTTTTTTCTATTGTCTCTTTTTGGTCCATTTAGATTGTTAATGTAGATTGTATAGAATTATTTATTTTTATGTTATGGTTAAAAATGTTAATGTTTTACTGTGACTTGTCGTAGGCTCCTAAGTGGACCATAAGGTTAAAAACCAAACCAAATTAAGAAAACTAAACTGAAAAACAAAAAAATACAATTAAAAACTAAGTTGCTCCGCCAGAGTGTCTCTTTTGGGTCACTTTTGCTGGTCCCTAGCCCGGATTTGTTTGTTCCATGTGTAACTCTGTGTTGTTGTTTGTGTTGCACTGCTTTGCTTTATCTTGGCCAGGTCGCAGTGGTGTATGAGAACTTGTCCTTAACTGGCTTACCTGGTTAAATAAAGGTGACATTTTAAAAAATAAGCAACATTTTTTTCTTTTGCAGAAAGGGGATGTAGCTCAGTGGTAGAGCGCATGCTTTGCATGTATGAGGTCCTGGGTTCAATCCCCAGCTTCTCCATGTTTTTTTGCAAAGACCCAACTTCTACTTTCCAGAATGTTGAAATTCTAAGCAGGAAACAGAGATGTGCAAAATCATTTGGTCTTGTAATCTGAAGAATATGCGTTCAATCCCTGTTAGTACATTTATAGAACAGAAGTGGCATGGTTGCCAACTTTTATGGCATCATTTTCAAAAACTGAAGTTCATGTTTTCGATCCCTGTCCGTACCTGTTTCAAGAATTGCTGCTATCATTTCATTGTAGTTTCAATGGAGTGGTGTATATAAAAAGAACATTGTATTAATAGTTCACCCCTCCGCTTCCAGACTGTATATGAATGTGGGAAGCCGCCGCTGGCTGATCCCGCCCTGGCTTACATTTTTTTTTTAAAACACGATTAACCTGAATAAGGGCCAGACTAGTTACCATCATTTTCTCACATTGCAATTGAAAGTTTTTTCTATTGTCTCTTTTTGGTCCATTTAGATTGTTAATGTAGATTGTATAGAATTATTTATTTTTATGTTATGGTTAAACATTTTAATTTTTTACTGTGACTTGTCGTAGGCTCCTAAGTGGACCATAAGGTTAAAAACCAAACCAAATTAAGAAAACTAAACTAAAAAACAAAAAAGTACAATTAAAAACTAAGTTGCTCCGCCAGAGTGTCTCTTTTGGGTCACTTTTGCTGGTCCCAAGCCCGGATTTGTTTGTTCCATGTGTAACTCTGTGTTGTTGTTTGTGTTGCACTGCTTTGCTTTATCTTGGCCAGGTCGCAGTGGTGTATGAGAACTTGTCCTTAACTGGCTTACCTGGTTAAATAAAGGTGACATTTAAAAAAATAAGCAAACTGTTTTTATTTTGCAGAAAGGGGATGTAGCTCAATGGTAGAGCGCATGCTTTGCATGTATGAGGTCCTGGGTTCAATCCCCAGCTTCTCCATGTTTTTTTGCAAAGACCCAACTTCTACTTTCCAGAATGTTGAAATTCTAAGCAGGAAACAGAGATGTGCAAAATCATTTGGTCTTGTAATCTGAAGAATATGCGTTCAATCCCTGTTAGTACATTTATAGAACAGAAGTGGCATGGTAGCCAACTTTTATGGCATCATTTTCAAAAACTGAAGTTCATGTTTTCGATCCCTGTCCGTATCTGTTTCAAGAATTGCTGCTATCATTTCATTGTAGTTTCAATGGAGTGGTGTATATAAAAGTACATTGTATTAATAGTTCACCCCTCCGCTTCCAGACTGTATATGAATGTGGGAAGCCGCCGCTTGCTGATCCCGCCCTGGCTTACATTTTTTTTTTTAAAACACGATTAACCTGAATAAGGGCCAGACTAGTTACCATCATTTTCTCACATTGCAATTGAACGTTTTTTCTATTGTCTCTTTTTGGTCCATTTAGATTGTTAATGTAGATTGTATAGAATTATTTATTTTTATGTTATGGTTAAAAATGTTAATGTTTTACTGTGACTTGTCGTAGGCTCCTAAGTGGACCATAAGGTTAAAAACCAAACCAAATTAAGAAAACTAAACTGAAAAACAAAAAAATACAATTAAAAACTAAGTTGCTCCGCCAGAGTGTCTCTTTTGGGTCACTTTTGCTGGTCCCTAGCCCGGATTTGTTTGTTCCATGTGTAACTCTGTGTTGTTGTTTGTGTTGCACTGCTTTGCTTTATCTTGGCCAGGTCGCAGTGGTGTATGAGAACTTGTCCTTAACTGGCTTACCTGGTTAAATAAAGGTGACATTTTAAAAAATAAGCAACATTTTTTTCTTTTGCAGAAAGGGGATGTAGCTCAGTGGTAGAGCGCATGCTTTGCATGTATGAGGTCCTGGGTTCAATCCCCAGCTTCTCCATGTTTTTTTGCAACGACCCAACTTCTACTTTCCAGAATGTTGAAATTCTAAGCAGGAAACAGAGATGTGCAAAATCATTTGGTCTTGTAATCTGAAGAATATGCGTTCAATCCCTGTTAGTACATTTATAGAACAGAAGTGGCATGGTAGCCAACTTTTATGGCATCATTTTCAAAAACTGAAGTTCATGTTTTCGATCCCTGTCCGTATCTGTTTCAAGAATTGCTGCTATCATTTCATTGTAGTTTCAATGGAGTGGTGTATATAAAAGTACATTGTATTAATAGTTCACCCCTCCGCTTCCAGACTGTATATGAATGTGGGAAGCCGCCGCTTGCTGATCCCGCCCTGGCTTACATTTTTTTTTTTAAAACACGATTAACCTGAATAAGGGCCAGACTAGTTACCATCATTTTCTCACATTGCAATTGAACGTTTTTTCTATTGTCTCTTTTTGGTCCATTTAGATTGTTAATGTAGATTGTATAGAATTATTTATTTTTATGTTATGGTTAAAAATGTTAATGTTTTACTGTGACTTGTCGTAGGCTCCTAAGTGGACCATAAGGTTAAAAACCAAACCAAATTAAGAAAACTAAACTGAAAAACAAAAAAATACAATTAAAAACTAAGTTGCTCCGCCAGAGTGTCTCTTTTGGGTCACTTTTGCTGGTCCCTAGCCCGGATTTGTTTGTTCCATGTGTAACTCTGTGTTGTTGTTTGTGTTGCACTGCTTTGCTTTATCTTGGCCAGGTCGCAGTGGTGTATGAGAACTTGTCCTTAACTGGCTTACCTGGTTAAATAAAGGTGACATTTTAAAAAATAAGCAACATTTTTTTCTTTTTCAGAAAGGGGATGTAGCTCAGTGGTAGAGCGCATGCTTTGCATGTATGAGGTCCTGGGTTCAATCCCCAGCTTCTCCATGTTTTTTTGCAAAGACCCAACTTCTACTTTCCAGAATGTTGAAATTCTAAGCAGGAAACAGAGATGTGCAAAATCATTTGGTCTTGTAATCTGAAGAATATGCGTTCAATCCCTGTTAGTACATTTATAGAACAGAAGTGGCATGGTAGCCAACTTTTATGGCATCATTTTCAAAAACTGAAGTTCATGTTTTCGATCCCTGTCCGTATCTGTTTCAAGAATTGCTGCTATCATTTCATTGTAGTTTCAATGGAGTGGTGTATATAAAAGTACATTGTATTAATAGTTCACCCCTCCGCTTCCAGACTGTATATGAATGTGGGAAGCCGCCGCTTGCTGATCCCGCCCTGGCTTACATTTTTTTTTTTAAAACACGATTAACCTGAATAAGGGCCAGACTAGTTACCATCATTTTCTCACATTGCAATTAAAAGTTTTTTCAATTGTCTCTTTTTGGTCCATTTAGATTGTTAATGTAGATTGTATAGAATTATTTATTTTTATGTTATGGTTAAAAATGTTAATGTTTTACTGTGACTTG
The DNA here is from genome assembly GCF_057628025.1 of Oncorhynchus mykiss. Lineage (NCBI taxonomy): Eukaryota > Metazoa > Chordata > Actinopteri > Salmoniformes > Salmonidae > Oncorhynchus > Oncorhynchus mykiss. The sequence goes on from NC_143036.1 coordinate 45,547,900, forward strand.
TCGTAGGCTCCTAAGTGGACCATAAGGTTAAAAACCAAACCAAATTAAGAAAACTAAACTGAAAAACAAAAAAATACAATTAAAAACTAAGTTGCTCCGCCAGAGTGTCTCTTTTGGGTCACTTTTGCTGGTCCCTAGCCCGGATTTGTTTGTTCCATGTGTAACTCTGTGTTGTTGTTTGTGTTGCACTGCTTTGCTTTATCTTGGCCAGGTCGCAGTGGTGTATGAGAACTTGTCCTTAACTGGCTTACCTGGTTAAATAAAGGTGACATTTTAAAAAATAAGCAACATTTTTTTCTTTTGCAGAAAGGGGATGTAGCTCAGTGGTAGAGCGCATGCTTTGCATGTATGAGGTCCTGGGTTCAATCCCCAGCTTCTCCATGTTTTTTTGCAACGACCCAACTTCTACTTTCCAGAATGTTGAAATTCTAAGCAGGAAACAGAGATGTGCAAAATCATTTGGTCTTGTAATCTGAAGAATATGCGTTCAATCCCTGTTAGTACATTTATAGAACAGAAGTGGCATGGTTGCCAACTTTTATGGCATCATTTTCAAAAACTGAAGTTCATGTTTTCGATCCCTGTCCGTATCTGTTTCAAGAATTGCTGCTATCATTTCATTGTAGTTTCAATGGAGTGGTGTATATAAAAGTACATTGTATTAATAGTTCACCCCTCCGCTTCCAGACTGTATATGAATGTGGGAAGCCGCCGCTTGTTGATCCCGCCCTGGCTTACATTTTTTTTTTTAAACACGATTAACCTGAATAAGGGCCAGACTAGTTACCATCATTTTCTCACATTGCAATTGAAAGTTTTTTCTATTGTCTCTTTTTGGTCCATTTAGATTGTTAATGTAGATTGTATAGAATTATTTATTTTTATGTTATGGTTAAAAATGTTAATGTTTTACTGTGACTTGTCGTAGGCTTCTAAGTGGACCATAAGGTTAAAAACCAAACCAAATTAAGAAAACTAAACTGAAAAACAAAAAAATACAATTAAAAACTAAGTTGCTCCGCCAGAGTGTCTCTTTTGGGTCACTTTTGCTGGTCCCTAGCCCGGATTTGTTTGTTCCATGTGTAACTCTGTGTTGTTGTTTGTGTTGCACTGCTTTGCTTTATCTTGGCCAGGTCGCAGTGGTGTATGAGAACTTGTCCTTAACTGGCTTACCTGGTTAAATAAAGGTGACATTTAAAAAAATAAGCAACATTTTTTTCTTTTGCAGAAAGGGGATGTAGCTCAGTGGTAGAGCGCATGTTTTGCATGTATGAGGTCCTGGGTTCAATCCCCAGCTTCTCCATGTTTTTTTGCAACGACCCAACTTCTACTTTCCAGAATGTTGAAATTCTAAGCAGGAAACAGAGATGTGCAAAATCATTTGGTCTTGTAATCTGAAGAATATGCGTTCAATCCCTGTTAGTACATTTATAGAACAGAAGTGGCATGGTAGCCAACTTTTATGGCATCATTTTCAAAAACTGAAGTTCATGTTTTCGATCCCTGTCCGTATCTGTTTCAAGAATTGCTGCTATCATTTCATTGTAGTTTCAATGGAGTGGTGTATATAAAAGTACATTGTATTAATAGTTCACCCCTCCGCTTCCAGACTGTATATGAATGTGGGAAGCCGCCGCTTGCTGATCCCGCCCTGGCTTACATTTTTTTTTTTAAAACACGATTAACCTGAATAAGGGCCAGACTAGTTACCATCATTTTCTCACATTGCAATTGAAAGTTTTTTCTATTGTCTCTTTTTGGTCCATTTAGATTGTTAATGTAGATTGTATAGAATTATTTATTTTTATGTTATGGTTAAAAATGTTAATGTTTTACTGTGACTTGTCGTAGGCTCCTAAGTGGACCATAAGGTTAAAAACCAAACCAAATTAAGAAAACTAAACTGAAAAACAAAAAAATACAATTAAAAACTAAGTTGCTCCGCCAGAGTGTCTCTTTTGGGTCACTTTTGCTGGTCCCTAGCCCGGATTTGTTTGTTCCATGTGTAACTCTGTGTTGTTGTTTGTGTTGCACTGCTTTGCTTTATCTTGGCCAGGTCGCAGTGGTGTATGAGAACTTGTCCTTAACTGGCTTACCTGGTTAAATAAAGGTGACATTTTAAAAAATAAGCAACATTTTTTTCTTTTTCAGAAAGGGGATGTAGCTCAGTGGTAGAGCGCATGCTTTGCATGTATGAGGTCCTGGGTTCAATCCCCAGCTTCTCCATGTTTTTTTGCAAAGACCCAACTTCTACTTTCCAGAATGTTGAAATTCTAAGCAGGAAACAGAGATGTGCAAAATCATTTGGTCTTGTAATCTGAAGAATATGCGTTCAATCCCTGTTAGTACATTTATAGAACAGAAGTGGCATGGTAGCCAACTTTTATGGCATCATTTTCAAAAACTGAAGTTCATGTTTTCGATCCCTGTCCGTATCTGTTTCAAGAATTGCTGCTATCATTTCATTGTAGTTTCAATGGAGTGGTGTATATAAAAGTACATTGTATTAATAGTTCACCCCTCCGCTTCCAGACTGTATATGAATGTGGGAAGCCGCCGCTTGCTGATCCCGCCCTGGCTTACATTTTTTTTTTTAAAACACGATTAACCTGAATAAGGGCCAGACTAGTTACCATCATTTTCTCACATTGCAATTAAAAGTTTTTTCAATTGTCTCTTTTTGGTCCATTTAGATTGTTAATGTAGATTGTATAGAATTATTTATTTTTATGTTATGGTTAAAAATGTTAATGTTTTACTGTGACTTGTCGTAGGCTCCTAAGTGGACCATAAGGTTAAAAACCAAACCAAATTAAGAAAACTAAACTGAAAAACAAAAAAATACAATTAAAAACTAAGTTGCTCCGCCAGAGTGTCTCTTTTGGGTCACTTTTGCTGGTCCCTAGCCCGGATTTGTTTGTTCCATGTGTAACTCTGTGTTGTTGTTTGTGTTGCACTGCTTTGCTTTATCTTGGCCAGGTCGCAGTGGTGTATGAGAACTTGTCCTTAACTGGCTTACCTGGTTAAATAAAGGTGACATTTTAAAAAATAAGCAACATTTTTTTCTTTTGCAGAAAGGGGATGTAGCTCAGTGGTAGAGCGCATGCTTTGCATGTATGAGGTCCTGGGTTCAATCCCCAGCTTCTCCATGTTTTTTTGCAACGACCCAACTTCTACTTTCCAGAATGTTGAAATTCTAAGCAGGAAACAGAGATGTGCAAAATCATTTGGTCTTGTAATCTGAAGAATATGCGTTCAATCCCTGTTAGTACATTTATAGAACAGAAGTGGCATGGTTGCCAACTTTTATGGCATCATTTTCAAAAACTGAAGTTCATGTTTTCGATCCCTGTCCGTATCTGTTTCAAGAATTGCTGCTATCATTTCATTGTAGTTTCAATGGAGTGGTGTATATAAAAGTACATTGTATTAATAGTTCACCCCTCCGCTTCCAGACTGTATATGAATGTGGGAAGCCGCCGCTTGTTGATCCCGCCCTGGCTTACATTTTTTTTTTTAAACACGATTAACCTGAATAAGGGCCAGACTAGTTACCATCATTTTCTCACATTGCAATTGAAAGTTTTTTCTATTGTCTCTTTTTGGTCCATTTAGATTGTTAATGTAGATTGTATAGAATTATTTATTTTTATGTTATGGTTAAAAATGTTAATGTTTTACTGTGACTTGTCGTAGGCTTCTAAGTGGACCATAAGGTTAAAAACCAAACCAAATTAAGAAAACTAAACTGAAAAACAAAAAAATACAATTAAAAACTAAGTTGCTCCGCCAGAGTGTCTCTTTTGGGTCACTTTTGCTGGTCCCTAGCCCGGATTTGTTTGTTCCATGTGTAACTCTGTGTTGTTGTTTGTGTTGCACTGCTTTGCTTTATCTTGGCCAGGTCGCAGTGGTGTATGAGAACTTGTCCTTAACTGGCTTACCTGGTTAAATAAAGGTGACATTTAAAAAAATAAGCAACATTTTTTTCTTTTGCAGAAAGGGGATGTAGCTCAGTGGTAGAGCGCATGCTTTGCATGTATGAGGTCCTGGGTTCAATCCCCAGCTTCTCCATGTTTTTTTGCAAAGACCCAACTTCTACTTTCCAGAATGTTGAAATTCTAAGCAGGAAACAGAGATGTGCAAAATCATTTGGTCTTGTAATCTGAAGAATATGCGTTCAATCCCTGTTAGTACATTTATAGAACAGAAGTGGCATGGTTGCCAACTTTTATGGCATCATTTTCAAAAACTGAAGTTCATGTTTTCGATCCCTGTCCGTATCTGTTTCAAGAATTGCTGCTATCATTTCATTGTAGTTTCAATGGAGTGGTGTATATAAAAGTACATTGTATTAATAGTTCACCCCTCCGCTTCCAGACTGTATATGAATGTGGGAAGCCGCCCCTGGCTGATCCCGCCCTGGCTTACAATTTAAAAAAAACACGATTAACCTGAATTAGGGCCAGACTAGTTACCATCATTTTCTCACATTGCAATTGAAAGTTTTTTCTATTGTCTCTTTTTGGTCCATTTAGATTGTTAATGTAGATTGTATAGAATTATTTATTTTTATGTTATGGTTAAAAATGTTAATGTTTTACTGTGACTTGTCGTAGGCTCCTAAGTGGACCATAAGGTTAAAAACCAAACCAAATTAAGAAAACTAAACTGAAAAACAAAAAAATACAATTAAAAACTAAGTTGCTCCGCCAGAGTGTCTCTTTTGGGTCACTTTTGCTGGTCCCAAGCCCGGATTTGTTTGTTCCATGTGTAACTCTGTGTTGTTGTTTGTGTTGCACTGCTTTGCTTTATCTTGGCCAGGTCGCAGTGGTGTATGAGAACTTGTCCTTAACTGGCTTACCTGGTTAAATAAAGGTAACATTTTAAAAAATAAGCAAAATATTTTTCTTTTGCATAAAGGGGATGTAGCTCAGTGGTAGAGCGCATGCTTTGCATGTATGAGGTCCTGGGTTCAATCACCAGCTTCTCCATGTTTTTTTGCAAAGACCCAACTTCTACTTTCCAGAATGTTGAAATTCTAAGCAGGAAACAGAGATGTGCAAAATCGTTTGGTCTTGTAATCTGAAGAATATGCGTTCAATCCCTGTTAGTACATTTATAGAACAGAAGTGGCATGGTTGCCAACTTTTATGGCATCATTTTCAAAAACTGAAGTTCATGTTTTCGATCCCTGTCCGTACCTGTTTCAAGAATTGCTGCTATCATTTCATTGTAGTTTCAATGGAGTGGTGTATATAAAAAGTGCATTGTATTAATAGTTCACCCCTCCGCTTCCAGACTGTATATGAATGTGGGAAGCCGCCACTGGCTGATCCCGCCCTGGCTTACATTTTTTTTTTTAATACACGATTAACCTGAATTAGGGCCAGACTAGTTACCATCATTTTCTCACATTGCAATTGAAAGTTTTTTCTATTGTCTCTTTTTGGTCCATTTAGATTGTTAATGTAGATTGTATAGAATTATTTATTTTTATGTTATGGTTAAAAATGTTAATGTTTTACTGTGACTTGTCGTAGGCTCCTAAGTGGACCATAAGGTTAAAAACCAAACCAAATTAAGAAAACTAAACTGAAAAACAAAAAAATACAATTAAAAACTAAGTTGCTCCGCCAGAGTGTCTCTTTTGGGTCACTTTTGCTGGTCCCAAGCCCGGATTTGTTTGTTCCATGTGTAACTCTGTGTTGTTGTTTGTGTTGCACTGCTTTGCTTTATCTTGGCCAGGTCGCAGTGGTGTATGAGAACTTGTCCTTAACTGGCTTACCTGGTTAAATAAAGGTGACATTTAAAAAAATAAGCAAAATGTTTTTCTTTTGCAGAAAGGGGATGTAGCTCAGTGGTAGAGCGCATGCTTTGCATGTATGAGGTCCTGGGTTCAATCCCCAGCTTCTCCATGTTTTTTTGCAAAGACCCAACTTCTACTTTCCAGAATGTTGAAATTCTAAGCAGGAAACAGAGATGTGCAAAATCATTTGGTCTTGTAATCTGAAGAATATGCGTTCAATCCCTGTTAGTACATTTATAGAACAGAAGTGGCATGGTTGCCAACTTTTATGGCATCATTTTCAAAAACTGAAGTTCATGTTTTCGATCCCTGTCCGTACCTGTTTCAAGAATTGCTGCTATCATTTCATTGTAGTTTCAATGGAGTGGTGTATATAAAAAGTACATTGTATTAATAGTTCACCCCTCCGCTTCCAGACTGTATATGAATGTGGGAAGCCGCCACTGGCTGATCCCGCCCTGGCTTACAATTTAAAAAAAACACGATTAACCTGAATTAGGGCCAGACTAGTTACCATCATTTTCTCACATTGCAATTGAAAGTTTTTTCTATTGTCTCTTTTTGGTCCATTTAGATTGTTAATGTAGATTGTATAGAATTATTTATTTTTATGTTATGGTTAAAAATGTTAATGTTTTACTGTGACTTGTCGTAGGCTCCTAAGTGGACCATAAGGTTAAAAACCAAACCAAATTAAGAAAACTAAACTGAAAAACAAAAAAATACAATTAAAAACTAAGTTGCTCCGCCAGAGTGTCTCTTTTGGGTCACTTTTGCTGGTCCCTAGCCCGGATTTGTTTGTTCCATGTGTAACTCTGTGTTGTTGTTGTGTTGCACTGCTTTGCTTTATCTTGGCCAGGTCGCAGTGGTGTATGAGAACTTGTCCTTAACTGGCTTACCTGGTTAAATAAAGGTGACATTTTAAAAAAAAAGCAACATTTTTTTATTTTGCAGAAAGGGGATGTAGCTCAGTGGTAGAGCGCATGCTTTGCATATATGAGGTCCTGGGTTCAATCCCCAGCTTCTCCATGTTTTTTTGCAAAGACCCAACTTCTACTTTCCAGAATGTTGAAATTCTAAGCAGGAAACAGAGATGTGCAAAATCATTTGGTCTTGTAATCTGAAGAATATGCGTTCAATCCCTGTTAGTACATTTATAGAACAGAAGTGGCATGGTTGCCAACTTTTATGGCATCATTTTCAAAAACTGAAGTTCATGTTTTCGATCCCTGTCCGTATCTGTTTCAAGAATTGCTGCTATCATTTCATTGTAGTTTCAATGGAGTGGTGTATATAAAAGTACATTGTATTAATAGTTCACCCCTCCGCTTCCAGACTGTATATGAATGTGGGAAGCCGCCCCTGGCTGATCCCGCCCTGGCTTACAATTTAAAAAAAACACGATTAACCTGAATTAGGGCCAGACTAGTTACCATCATTTTCTCACATTGCAATTGAAAGTTTTTTCTATTGTCTCTTTTTGGTCCATTTAGATTGTTAATGTAGATTGTATAGAATTATTTATTTTTATGTTATGGTTAAAAATGTTAATGTTTTACTGTGACTTGTCGTAGGCTCCTAAGTGGACCATAAGGTTAAAAACCAAACCAAATTAAGAAAACTAAACTGAAAAACAAAAAAATACAATTAAAAACTAAGTTGCTCCGCCAGAGTGTCTCTTTTGGGTCACTTTTGCTGGTCCCAAGCCCGGATTTGTTTGTTCCATGTGTAACTCTGTGTTGTTGTTTGTGTTGCACTGCTTTGCTTTATCTTGGCCAGGTCGCAGTGGTGTATGAGAACTTGTCCTTAACTGGCTTACCTGGTTAAATAAAGGTAACATTTTAAAAAATAAGCAAAATATTTTTCTTTTGCATAAAGGGGATGTAGCTCAGTGGTAGAGCGCATGCTTTGCATGTATGAGGTCCTGGGTTCAATCACCAGCTTCTCCATGTTTTTTTGCAAAGACCCAACTTCTACTTTCCAGAATGTTGAAATTCTAAGCAGGAAACAGAGATGTGCAAAATCGTTTGGTCTTGTAATCTGAAGAATATGCGTTCAATCCCTGTTAGTACATTTATAGAACAGAAGTGGCATGGTTGCCAACTTTTATGGCATCATTTTCAAAAACTGAAGTTCATGTTTTCGATCCCTGTCCGTACCTGTTTCAAGAATTGCTGCTATCATTTCATTGTAGTTTCAATGGAGTGGTGTATATAAAAAGTGCATTGTATTAATAGTTCACCCCTCCGCTTCCAGACTGTATATGAATGTGGGAAGCCGCCACTGGCTGATCCCGCCCTGGCTTACATTTTTTTTTTTAATACACGATTAACCTGAATTAGGGCCAGACTAGTTACCATCATTTTCTCACATTGCAATTGAAAGTTTTTTCTATTGTCTCTTTTTGGTCCATTTAGATTGTTAATGTAGATTGTATAGAATTATTTATTTTTATGTTATGGTTAAAAATGTTAATGTTTTACTGTGACTTGTCGTAGGCTCCTAAGTGGACCATAAGGTTAAAAACCAAACCAAATTACGAAAACTAAACTGAAAAACAAAAAAATACAATTAAAAACTAAGTTGCTCCGCCAGAGTGTCTCTTTTGGGTCACTTTTGCTGGTCCCAAGCCCGGATTTGTTTGTTCCATGTGTAACTCTGTGTTGTTGTTTGTGTTGCACTGCTTTGCTTTATCTTGGCCAGGTCGCAGTGGTGTATGAGAACTTGTCCTTAACTGGCTTACCTGGTTAAATAAAGGTGACATTTAAAAAAATAAGCAAAATGTTTTTCTTTTGCAGAAAGGGGATGTAGCTCAGTGGTAGAGCGCATGCTTTGCATGTATGAGGTCCTGGGTTCAATCCCCAGCTTCTCCATGTTTTTTTGCAAAGACCCAACTTCTACTTTCCAGAATGTTGAAATTCTAAGCAGGAAACAGAGATGTGCAAAATCATTTGGTCTTGTAATCTGAAGAATATGCGTTCAATCCCTGTTAGTACATTTATAGAACAGAAGTGGCATGGTTGCCAACTTTTATGGCATCATTTTCAAAAACTGAAGTTCATGTTTTCGATCCCTGTCCGTACCTGTTTCAAGAATTGCTGCTATCATTTCATTGTAGTTTCAATGGAGTGGTGTATATAAAAAGTACATTGTATTAATAGTTCACCCCTCCGCTTCCAGACTGTATATGAATGTGGGAAGCCGCCACTGGCTGATCCCGCCCTGGCTTACAATTTAAAAAAAACACGATTAACCTGAATTAGGGCCAGACTAGTTACCATCATTTTCTCACATTGCAATTGAAAGTTTTTTCTATTGTCTCTTTTTGGTCCATTTAGATTGTTAATGTAGATTGTATAGAATTATTTATTTTTATGTTATGGTTAAAAATGTTAATGTTTTACTGTGACTTGTCGTAGGCTCCTAAGTGGACCATAAGGTTAAAAACCAAACCAAATTAAGAAAACTAAACTGAAAAACAAAAAAATACAATTAAAAACTAAGTTGCTCCGCCAGAGTGTCTCTTTTGGGTCACTTTTGCTGGTCCCTAGCCCGGATTTGTTTGTTCCATGTGTAACTCTGTGTTGTTGTTGTGTTGCACTGCTTTGCTTTATCTTGGCCAGGTCGCAGTGGTGTATGAGAACTTGTCCTTAACTGGCTTACCTGGTTAAATAAAGGTGACATTTTAAAAAAAAAGCAACATTTTTTTATTTTGCAGAAAGGGGATGTAGCTCAGTGGTAGAGCGCATGCTTTGCATATATGAGGTCCTGGGTTCAATCCCCAGCTTCTCCATGTTTTTTTGCAAAGACCCAACTTCTACTTTCCAGAATGTTGAAATTCTAAGCAGGAAACAGAGATGTGCAAAATCATTTGGTCTTGTAATCTGAAGAATATGCGTTCAATCCCTGTTAGTACATTTATAGAACAGAAGTGGCATGGTTGCCAACTTTTATGGCATCATTTTCAAAAACTGAAGTTCATGTTTTCGATCCCTGTCCGTACCTGTTTCAAGAATTGCTGCTATCATTTCATTGTAGTTTCAATGGAGTGGTGTATATAAAAAGTGCATTGTATTAATAGTTCACCCCTCCGCTTCCAGACTGTATATGAATGTGGGAAGCCGCCACTGGCTGATCCCGCCCTGGCTTACATTTTTTTTTTTAATACACGATTAACCTGAATTAGGGCCAGACTAGTTACCATCATTTTCTCACATTGCAATTGAAAGTTTTTTCTATTGTCTCTTTTTGGTCCATTTAGATTGTTAATGTAGATTGTATAGAATTATTTATTTTTATGTTATGGTTAAAAATGTTAATGTTTTACTGTGACTTGTCGTAGGCTCCTAAGTGGACCATAAGGTTAAAAACCAAACCAAATTACGAAAACTAAACTGAAAAACAAAAAAATACAATTAAAAACTAAGTTGCTCCGCCAGAGTGTCTCTTTTGGGTCACTTTTGCTGGTCCCAAGCCCGGATTTGTTTGTTCCATGTGTAACTCTGTGTTGTTGTTTGTGTTGCACTGCTTTGCTTTATCTTGGCCAGGTCGCAGTGGTGTATGAGAACTTGTCCTTAACTGGCTTACCTGGTTAAATAAAGGTGACATTTAAAAAAATAAGCAAAATGTTTTTCTTTTGCAGAAAGGGGATGTAGCTCAGTGGTAGAGCGCATGCTTTGCATGTATGAGGTCCTGGGTTCAATCCCCAGCTTCTCCATGTTTTTTTGCAAAGACCCAACTTCTACTTTCCAGAATGTTGAAATTCTAAGCAGGAAACAGAGATGTGCAAAATCATTTGGTCTTGTAATCTGAAGAATATGCGTTCAATCCCTGTTAGTACATTTATAGAACAGAAGTGGCATGGTTGCCAACTTTTATGGCATCATTTTCAAAAACTGAAGTTCATGTTTTCGATCCCTGTCCGTACCTGTTTCAAGAATTGCTGCTATCATTTCATTGTAGTTTCAATGGAGTGGTGTATATAAAAAGTACATTGTATTAATAGTTCACCCCTCCGCTTCCAGACTGTATATGAATGTGGGAAGCCGCCACTGGCTGATCCCGCCCTGGCTTACAATTTAAAAAAAACACGATTAACCTGAATTAGGGCCAGACTAGTTACCATCATTTTCTCACATTGCAATTGAAAGTTTTTTCTATTGTCTCTTTTTGGTCCATTTAGATTGTTAATGTAGATTGTATAGAATTATTTATTTTTATGTTATGGTTAAAAATGTTAATGTTTTACTGTGACTTGTCGTAGGCTCCTAAGTGGACCATAAGGTTAAAAACCAAACCAAATTAAGAAAACTAAACTGAAAAACAAAAAAATACAATTAATAACTAAGTTGCTCCGCCAGAGTGTCTCTTTTGGGTCACTTTTGCTGGTCCCTAGCCCGGATTTGTTTGTTCCATGTGTAACTCTGTGTTGTTGTTGTGTTGCACTGCTTTGCTTTATCTTGGCCAGGTCGCAGTGGTGTATGAGAACTTGTCCTTAACTGGCTTACCTGGTTAAATAAAGGTGACATTTTAAAAAAAAAGCAACATTTTTTTATTTTGCAGAAAGGGGATGTAGCTCAGTGGTAGAGCGCATGCTTTGCATGTATGAGGTCCTGGGTTCAATCCCCAGCTTCTCCATGTTTTTTTGCAAAGACCCAACTTCTACTTTCCAGAATGTTGAAATTCTAAGCAGGAAACAGAGATGTGCAAAATCATTTGGTCTTGTAATCTGAAGAATATGCGTTCAATCCCTGTTAGTACATTTATAGAACAGAAGTGGCATGGTTGCCAACTTTTATGGCATCATTTTCAAAAACTGAAGTTCATGTTTTTGATCCCTGTCCGTACCTGTTTCAAGAATTGCTGCTATCATTTCATTGTAGTTTCAATGGAGTGGTGTATATAAAAAGTACATTGTATTAATAGTTCACCCCTCCGCTTCCAGACTGTATATGAATGTGGGAAGCCGCCACTGGCTGATCCCGCCCTGGCTTACATTTTTTTTTTTTAAACACGATTAACCTGAATTAGGGCCAGACTAGTTACCATCATTTTCTCACATTGCAATTGAAAGTTTTTTCTATTGTCTCTTTTTGGTCCATTTAGATTGTTAATGTAGATTGCATAGAATTATTTATTTTTATGTTATGTTAAAAATGTTAATGTTTTACTGTGACTTGTCGTAGGCTCCTAAGTGGACCATAAGGTTAAAAACCAAACCAAATTAAGAAAACTAAACTGAAAAACAAAAAAATACAATTAATAACTAAGTTGCTCCGCCAGAGTGTCTCTTTTGGGTCACTTTTGCTGGTCCCTAGCCCGGATTTGTTTGTTCCATGTGTAACTCTGTGTTGTTGTTGTGTTGCACTGCTTTGCTTTATCTTGGCCAGGTCGCAGTGGTGTATGAGAACTTGTCCTTAACTGGCTTACCTGGTTAAATAAAGGTGACATTTTAAAAAAAAAGCAACATTTTTTTATTTTGCAGAAAGGGGATGTAGCTCAGTGGTAGAGCGCATGCTTTGCATGTATGAGGTCCTGGGTTCAATCCCCAGCTTCTCCATGTTTTTTTGCAAAGACCCAACTTCTACTTTCCAGAATGTTGAAATTCTAAGCAGGAAACAGAGATGTGCAAAATCATTTGGTCTTGTAATCTGAAGAATATGCGTTCAATCCCTGTTAGTACATTTATAGAACAGAAGTGGCATGGTTGCCAACTTTTATGGCATCATTTTCAAAAACTGAAGTTCATGTTTTTGATCCCTGTCCGTACCTGTTTCAAGAATTGCTGCTATCATTTCATTGTAGTTTCAATGGAGTGGTGTATATAAAAAGTACATTGTATTAATAGTTCACCCCTCCGCTTCCAGACTGTATATGAATGTGGGAAGCCGCCACTGGCTGATCCCGCCCTGGCTTACATTTTTTTTTTTTAAACACGATTAACCTGAATTAGGGCCAGACTAGTTACCATCATTTTCTCACATTGCAATTGAAAGTTTTTTCTATTGTCTCTTTTTGGTCCATTTAGATTGTTAATGTAGATTGCATAGAATTATTTATTTTTATGTTATGTTAAAAATGTTAATGTTTTACTGTGACTTGTCGTAGGCTCCTAAGTGGACCATAAGGTTAAAAACCAAACCAAATTAAGAAAACTAAACTGAAAAACAAAAAAATACAATTAAAAACTAAGTTGCTCCGCCAGAGTGTCTCTTTTGGGTCACTTTTGATAGTCCCAAGCCCGGATTTGTTTGTTCCATGTGTAACTCTGTGTTGTTGTTTGTGTTGCACTGCTTTGCTTTATCTTGGCCAGGTCGCAGTGGTGTATGAGAACTTGTCCTTAACTGGCTTACCTGGTTAAATAAAGGTGACATTTAAAAAAATAAGCAACATTTTTTTATTTTGCAGAAAGGGGATGTAGCTCAGTGGTAGAGCGCATGCTTTGCATGTATGAGGTCCTGGGTTCAATCACCAGCTTCTCCTTTTGTTTTGCAAAGACCCAACTTCTACTTTCCAGAATGTTGAAATTCTAAGCAGGAAACAGAGATGTGCAAAATCATTTGGTCTTGTAATCTGAAGAATATGCGTTCAATCCCTGTTAGTACATTTATAGAACAGAAGTGGCATGGTAGCCAACTTTTATGGCATCATTTTCAAAAACTGAAGTTCATGTTCTCGATCCCTGTCCGTACCTGTTTTAAGAATTGCTGCTATCATTTCATTGTAGTTTCAATGGAGTGGTGTATATAAAAAGTAAATTGTATTAATAGTTCACCCCTCCGCTTCCAGACTGTATATGAATGTGGGAAGCCGCTGCTGGCTGATCCCGCCCTGGCTTACATTTAAAAAAAAACACGATTAACCTGAATTAGGGCCAGACTAGGTACCATCATTTTCTCACATTGCAATTTAAAGTTTTTTTCTATTGTCTCTTTTTGGTCCATTTAGATTGTTAATGTAGATTGCATAGAATTATTTATTTTTATGTTATGTTAAAAATGTTAATGTTTTACTGTGACTTGTCGTAGGCTCCTAAGTGGACCATAAGGTTAAAAACCAAACCAAATTAAGAAAACTAAACTGAAAAACAAAAAAATACAATTAAAAACTAAGTTGCTCCGCCAGAGTGTCTCTTTTGGGTCACTTTTGCTGGTCCCAAGCCCGGATTTGTTTGTTCCATGTGTAACTCTGTGTTGTTGTTTGTGTTGCACTGCTTTGCTTTATCTTGGCCAGGTCGCAGTGGTGTATGAGAACTTGTCCTTAACTGGCTTACCTGGTTAAATAAAGGTGACATTTAAAAAAATAAGCAACATTTTTTTCTTTTGCAGAAAGGGGATGTAGCTCAGTGGTAGAGCGCATGCTTTGCATGTATGAGGTCCTGGGATCAATCCCCAGCTTCTCCATGTTTTTTTGCAAAGACCCAACTTCTACTTTCCAGAATGTTGAAATTCTAAGCAGGAAACAGAGATGTGCAAAATCATTTGGTCTTGTAATCTGAAGAATATGCGTTCAATCCCTGTTAGTACATTTATAAAACAGAAGTGGCATGTTAGCCAACTTTTATGGCATCATTTTCAAAAACTGAAGTTCATGTTCTCGATCCCTGTCCGTACCTGTTTTAAGAATTGCTGCTATCATTTCATTGTAGTTTCAATGGAGTGGTGTATATAAAAAGTACATTGTATTAATAGTTCACCCCTCCGCTTCCAGACTGTATATGAATGTGGGAAGCCGCTGCTGGCTGATCCCGCCCTGGCTTACATTTAAAAAAAAACACGATTAACCTGAATTAGGGCCAGACTAGGTACCATCATTTTCTCACATTGCAATTGAAAGTTTTTTTCTATTGTCTCTTTTTGGTCCATTTAGATTGTTAATGTAGATTGCATAGAATTATTTATTTTTATGTTATGTTAAAAATGTTAATGTTTTACTGTGACTTGTCGTAGGCTCCTAAGTGGACCATAAGGTTAAAAACCAAACCAAATTAAGAAAACTAAACTGAAAAACAAAAAAATACAATTAAAAACTAAGTTGCTCCGCCAGAGTGTCTCTTTTGGGTCACTTTTGCTGGTCCCAAGCCCGGATTTGTTTGTTCCATGTGTAACTCTGTGTTGTTGTTTGTGTTGCACTGCTTTGCTTTATCTTGGCCAGGTCGCAGTGGTGTATGAGAACTTGTCCTTAACTGGCTTACCTGGTTAAATAAAGGTGACATTTAAAAAAATAAGCAACATTTTTATCTTTTGCAGAAAGGGGATGTAGCTCAGTGGTAGAGCGCATGCTTTGCATGTATGAGGTCCTGGGATCAATCCCCAGCTTCTCCATGTTTTTTTGCAAAGACCCAACTTCTACTTTCCAGAATGTTGAAATTCTAAGCAGGAAACAGAGATGTGCAAAATCATTTGGTCTTGTAATCTGAAGAATATGCGTTCAATCCCTGTTAGTACATTTATAAAACAGAAGTGGCATGGTAGCCAACTTTTATGGCATCATTTTCAAAAACTGAAGTTCATGTTCTCGATCCCTGTCCGTACCTGTTTTAAGAATTGCTGCTATCATTTCATTGTAGTTTCAATGGAGTGGTGTATATAAAAAGTACATTGTATTAATAGTTCACCCCTCCGCTTCCAGACTGTATATGAATGTGGGAAGCCGCTGCTGGCTGATCCCGCCCTGGCTTACATTTAAAAAAAAACACGATTAACCTGAATTAGGGCCAGACTAGTTACCATCATTTTCTCACATTGCAATTGAAAGTTTTTTTCTATTGTCTCTTTTTGGTCCATTTAGATTGTTAATGTAGATTGCATAGAATTATTTATTTTTATGTTATGGTTAAAAATGTTAATGTTTTACTGTGACTTGTCGTAGGCTCCTAAGTGGACCATAAGGTTAAAAACCAAACCAAATTAAGAAAACTAAACTGAAAAACAAAAAAATACAATTAAAAACTAAGTTGCTCCGCCAGAGTGTCTCTTTTGGGTCACTTTTGCTGGTCCCAAGCCCGGATTTGTTTGTCCCATGTGTAACTCTGTGTTGTTGTTTGTGTTGCACTGCTTTGCTTTATCTTGGCCAGGTCGCAGTGGTGTATGAGAACTTGTCCTTAACTGGCTTACCTGGTTAAATAAAGGTGACATTTAAAAAAATAAGCAACATTTATTTATTTCCCAGAAAGGGGATGTAGCTCAGTGGTAGAGCGCATGCTTTGCATGTATGAGGTCCTAGGTTCAATCACCAGCTTCTCCTTTTGTTTTGCAAAGACCCAACTTCTACTTTCCAGAATGTTGAAATTCTAAGCAGGAAACAGAGATGTGCAAAATCATTTGGTCTTGTAATCTGAAGAATATGCGTTCAATCCCTGTTAGTACATTTATAGAACAGAAGTGGCATGTTAGCCAACTTTTATGGCATCATTTTCAAAAACTGAAGTTCATGTTCTCGATCCCTGTCCGTACCTGTTTTAAGAATTGCTGCTATCATTTCATTGTAGTTTCAATGGAGTGGTGTATATAAAAAGTACATTGTATTAATAGTTCACCCCTCCGCTTCCAGACTGTATATGAATGTGGGAAGCCGCTGCTGGCTGATCCCGCCCTGGCTTACATTTAAAAAAAAACACGATTAACCTGAATTAGGGCCAGACTAGGTACCATCATTTTCTCACATTGCAATTGAAAGTTTTTTTCTATTGTCTCTTTTTGGTCCATTTAGATTGTTAATGTAGATTGCATAGAATTATTTATTTTTATGTTATGGTTAAAAATGTTAATGTTTTACTGTGACTTGTCGTAGGCTCCTAAGTGGACCATAAGGTTAAAAACCAAACCAAATTAAGAAAACTAAACTGAAAAACAAAAAAATACAATTAAAAACTAAGTTGCTCCGCCAGAGTGTCTCTTTTGGGTCACTTTTGCTTGTCCCAAGCCCGGATTTGTTTGTTCCATGTGTAACTATGTGTTGTTGTTTGTGTTGCACTGCTTTGCTTTATCTTGGCCAGGTCGCAGTGGTGTATGAGAACTTGTCCTTAACTGGCTTACCTGGTTAAATAAAGGTGACATTTTAAAAAATAAGCAACATTTTTTTCTTTCGCAGAAAGGGGATGTAGCTCAGTGGTAGAGCGCATGCTTTGCATGTATGAGGTCCTGGGATCAATCCCCAGCTTCTCCATGTTTTTTTTGCAAAGACCCAACTTCTACTTTCCAGAATGTTGAAATTCTAAGCAGGAAACAGAGATGTGCAAAATCATTTGGTCTTGTAATCTGAAGAATATGTGTTCAATCCCTGTTAGTACATTTATAGAACAGAAGTGGCATTGTAGCCAACTTTTATGGCATCATTTTCAAAAACTGAAGTTCATGTTTTCGATCCCTGTCCGTACCTGTTTCAATAATTGCTGCTATCATTTCATTGTAGTTTCAATGGAGTGGTGTATATAAAAAGTACATTGTATTAATAGTTCACCCCTCCGCTTCCAGACTGTATATGAATGTGGGAAGCCGCCACTGGCTGATCCCGCCCTGGCTTACATTTTTTTTTTTAATACACGATTAACCTGAATTAGGGCCAGACTAGTTACCATCATTTTCTCACATTGCAATTGAAAGTTTTTTCTATTGTCTCTTTTTGGCCCATTTAGATTGTTAATGTAGATTGTATAGAATTATTTATTTTTATGTTATGGTTAAAAATGTTAATGTTTTACTGTGACTTGTCGTAGGCTCCTAAGTGGACCATAAGGTTAAAAACCAAACCAAATTAAGAAAACTAAACTGAAAAACAAAAAAATACAATTAAAAACTAAGTTGCTCCGCCAGAGTGTCTCTTTTGGGTCACTTTTGCTGGTCCCAAGCCCGGATTTGTTTGTTCCATGTGTAACTCTGTGTTGTTGTTTGTGTTGCACTGCTTTGCTTTATCTTGGCCAGGTCGCAGTGGTGTATGAGAACTTGTCCTTAACTGGCTTACCTGGTTAAATAAAGGTGACATTTAAAAAAATAAGCAACATTTTTTCTTTTGCAGAAAGGGGATGTAGCTCAGTGGTAGAGCGCATGCTTTGCATGTATGAGGTCCTGGGATCAATCCCCAGCTTCTCCATGTTTTTTTGCAAAGACCCAACTTCTACTTTCCAGAATGTTGAAATTCTAAGCAGGAAACAGAGCTGTGCAAAATCATTTGGTCTTGTAATCTGAAGAATATGTGTTCAATCCCTGTTAGTACATTTATAGAACAGAAGTGGCATGTTAGCCAACTTTTATGGCATCATTTTCAAAAACTGAAGTTCATGTTCTCGATCCCTGTCCGTACCTGTTTTAAGAATTGCTGCTATCATTTCATTGTAGTTTCAATGGAGTGGTGTATATAAAAAGTACATTGTATTAATAGTTCACCCCTCCGCTTCCAGACTGTATATGAATGTGGGAAGCCGCTGCTGGCTGATCCCGCCCTGGCTTACATTTAAAAAAAAACACGATTAACCTGAATTAGGGCCAGACTAGGTACCATCATTTTCTCACATTGCAATTGAAAGTTTTTTTCTATTGTCTCTTTTTGGTCCATTTAGATTGTTAATGTAGATTGCATAGAATTATTTATTTTTATGTTATGTTAAAAATGTTAATGTTTTACTGTGACTTGTCGTAGGCTCCTAAGTGGACCATAAGGTTAAAAACCAAACCAAATTAAGAAAACTAAACTGAAAAACAAAAAAATACAATTAAAAACTAAGTTGCTCCGCCAGAGTGTCTCTTTTGGGTCACTTTTGCTGGTCCCAAGCCCGGATTTGTTTGTTCCATGTGTAACTCTGTGTTGTTGTTTGTGTTGCACTGCTTTGCTTTATCTTGGCCAGGTCGCAGTGGTGTATGAGAACTTGTCCTTAACTGGCTTACCTGGTTAAATAAAGGTGACATTTAAAAAAATAAGCAACATTTTTTTATTTTGCAGAAAGGGGATGTAGCTCAGTGGTAGAGCGCATGCTTTGCATGTATGAGGTCCTGGGATCAATCCCCAGCTTCTCCATGTTTTTTTGCAAAGACCCAACTTCTACTTTCCAGAATGTTGAAATTCTAAGCAGGAAACAGAGATGTGCAAAATCATTTGGTCTTGTAATCTGAAGAATATGTGTTCAATCCCTGTTAGTACATTTATAGAACAGAAGTGGCATGGTAGCCAACTTTTATGGCATCATTTTCAAAAACTGAAGTTCATGTTTTCGATCCCTGTCCGTACCTGTTTTAAGAATTGCTGCTATCATTTCATTGTAGTTTCAATGGAGTGGTGTATATAAAAAGTACATTGTATTAATAGTTCACCCCTCCGCTTCCAGACTGTATATGAATGTGGGAAGCCGCTGCTGGCTGATCCCGCCCTGGCTTACATTTAAAAAAAAACACGATTAACCTGAATTAGGGCCAGACTAGGTACCATCATTTTCTCACATTGCAATTGAAAGTTTTTTTCTATTGTCTCTTTTTGGTCCATTTAGATTGTTAATGTAGATTGCATAGAATTATTTATTTTTATGTTATGGTTAAAAATGTTAATGTTTTACTGTGACTTGTCGTAGGCTCCTAAGTGGACCATAAGGTTAAAAACCAAACCAAATTAAGAAAACTAAACTGAAAAACAAAAAAATACAATTAAAAACTAAGTTGCTCCGCCAGAGTGTCTCTTTTGGGTCACTTTTGCTGGTCCCAAGCCCGGATTTGTTTGTCCCATGTGTAACTCTGTGTTGTTGTTTGTGTTGCACTGCTTTGCTTTATCTTGGCCAGGTCGCAGTGGTGTATGAGAACTTGTCCTTAACTGGCTTACCTGGTTAAATAAAGGTGACATTTAAAAAAATTAGCAACATTTATTTATTTCCCAGAAAGGGGATGTAGCTCAGTGGTAGAGCGCATGCTTTGCATGTATGAGGTCCTAGGTTCAATCACCAGTTTCTCCTATTGTTTTGCAAAGACCCAACTTCTACTTTCCAGAATGTTGAAATTCTAAGCAGGAAACAGAGATGTGCAAAATCATTTGGTCTTGTAATCTGAAGAATATGCGTTCAATCCCTGTTAGTATATTTATAGAACAGAAGTGGCATGTTAGCCAACTTTTATGGCATCATTTTCAAAAACTGAAGTTCATGTTCTCGATCCCTGTCCGTACCTGTTTTAAGAATTGCTGCTATCATTTCATTGTAGTTTCAATGGAGTGGTGTATATAAAAAGTACATTGTATTAATAGTTCACCCCTCCGCTTCCAGACTGTATATGAATGTGGGAAGCCGCTGCTGGCTGATCCCGCCCTGGCTTACATTTAAAAAAAAACACGATTAGCCTGAATTAGGGCCAGACTAGGTACCATCATTTTCTCACATTGCAATTGAAAGTTTTTTTCTATTGTCTCTTTTTGGTCCATTTAGATTGTTAATGTAGAT
The DNA here is from genome assembly GCF_057628025.1 of Oncorhynchus mykiss. Lineage (NCBI taxonomy): Eukaryota > Metazoa > Chordata > Actinopteri > Salmoniformes > Salmonidae > Oncorhynchus > Oncorhynchus mykiss. Next base: position 45,568,119 of record NC_143036.1, read on the forward strand.
TGCATAGAATTATTTATTTTTATGTTATGTTAAAAATGTTAATGTTTTACTGTGACTTGTCGTAGGCTCCTAAGTGGACCATAAGGTTAAAAACCAAACCAAATTAAGAAAACTAAACTGAAAAACAAAAAAATACAATTAAAAACTAAGTTGCTCCGCCAGAGTGTCTCTTTTGGGTCACTTTTGCTGGTCCCAAGCCCGGATTTGTTTGTTCCATGTGTAACTCTGTGTTGTTGTTTGTGTTGCACTGCTTTGCTTTATCTTGGCCAGGTCGCAGTGGTGTATGAGAACTTGTCCTTAACTGGCTTACCTGGTTAAATAAAGGTGACATTTAAAAAAATAAGCAACATTTTTTTATTTTGCAGAAAGGGGATGTAGCTCAGTGGTAGAGCGCATGCTTTGCATGTATGAGGTCCTGGGATCAATCCCCAGCTTCTCCATGTTTTTTTGCAAAGACCCAACTTCTACTTTCCAGAATGTTGAAATTCTAAGCAGGAAACAGAGATGTGCAAAATCATTTGGTCTTGTAATCTGAAGAATATGTGTTCAATCCCTGTTAGTACATTTATAGAACAGAAGTGGCATGGTAGCCAACTTTTATGGCATCATTTTCAAAAACTGAAGTTCATGTTTTCGATCCCTGTCCGTACCTGTTTTAAGAATTGCTGCTATCATTTCATTGTAGTTTCAATGGAGTGGTGTATATAAAAAGTACATTGTATTAATAGTTCACCCCTCCGCTTCCAGACTGTATATGAATGTGGGAAGCCGCTGCTGGCTGATCCCGCCCTGGCTTACATTTAAAAAAAAACACGATTAACCTGAATTAGGGCCAGACTAGGTACCATCATTTTCTCACATTGCAATTGAAAGTTTTTTTCTATTGTCTCTTTTTGGTCCATTTAGATTGTTAATGTAGATTGCATAGAATTATTTATTTTTATGTTATGGTTAAAAATGTTAATGTTTTACTGTGACTTGTCGTAGGCTCCTAAGTGGACCATAAGGTTAAAAACCAAACCAAATTAAGAAAACTAAACTGAAAAACAAAAAAATACAATTAAAAACTAAGTTGCTCCGCCAGAGTGTCTCTTTTGGGTCACTTTTGCTGGTCCCAAGCCCGGATTTGTTTGTCCCATGTGTAACTCTGTGTTGTTGTTTGTGTTGCACTGCTTTGCTTTATCTTGGCCAGGTCGCAGTGGTGTATGAGAACTTGTCCTTAACTGGCTTACCTGGTTAAATAAAGGTGACATTTAAAAAAATTAGCAACATTTATTTATTTCCCAGAAAGGGGATGTAGCTCAGTGGTAGAGCGCATGCTTTGCATGTATGAGGTCCTAGGTTCAATCACCAGTTTCTCCTATTGTTTTGCAAAGACCCAACTTCTACTTTCCAGAATGTTGAAATTCTAAGCAGGAAACAGAGATGTGCAAAATCATTTGGTCTTGTAATCTGAAGAATATGCGTTCAATCCCTGTTAGTATATTTATAGAACAGAAGTGGCATGTTAGCCAACTTTTATGGCATCATTTTCAAAAACTGAAGTTCATGTTCTCGATCCCTGTCCGTACCTGTTTTAAGAATTGCTGCTATCATTTCATTGTAGTTTCAATGGAGTGGTGTATATAAAAAGTACATTGTATTAATAGTTCACCCCTCCGCTTCCAGACTGTATATGAATGTGGGAAGCCGCTGCTGGCTGATCCCGCCCTGGCTTACATTTAAAAAAAAACACGATTAACCTGAATTAGGGCCAGACTAGGTACCATCATTTTCTCACATTGCAATTGAAAGTTTTTTCTATTGTCTCTTTTTGGTCCATTTAGATTGTTAATGTAGATTGTATAGAATTATTTATTTTTATGTTATGGTTAAAAATGTTAATGTTTTACTGTGACTTGTCGTAGGCTCCTAAGTGGACCATAAGGTTAAAAACCAAACCAAATTAAGAAAACTAAACTGAAAAACAAAAAAATACAATTAAAAACTAAGTTGCTCCGCCAGAGTGTCTCTTTTGGGTCACTTTTGCTGGTCCCAAGCCCGGATTTGTTTGTCCCATGTGTAACTCTGTGTTGTTGTTTGTGTTGCACTGCTTTGCTTTATCTTGGCCAGGTCGCAGTGGTGTATGAGAACTTGTCCTTAACTGGCTTACCTGGTTAAATAAAGGTGACATTTTAAAAAATAAGCAACATTTTTTTATTTCCCAGAAAGGGGATGTAGCTCAGTGGTAGAGCGCATGCTTTGCATGTATGAGGTCCTAGGTTCAATCACCAGTTTCTCCTATTGTTTTGCAAAGACCCAACTTCTACTTTCCAGAATGTTGAAATTCTAAGCAGGAAACAGAGATGTGCAAAATCATTTGGTCTTGTAATCTGAAGAATATGCGTTCAATCCCTGTTAGTATATTTATAGAACAGAAGTGGCATGTTAGCCAACTTTTATGGCATCATTTTCAAAAACTGAAGTTCATGTTCTCGATCCCTGTCCGTACCTGTTTTAAGAATTGCTGCTATCATTTCATTGTAGTTTCAATGGAGTGGTGTATATAAAAAGTACATTGTATTAATAGTTCACCCCTCCGCTTCCAGACTGTATATGAATGTGGGAAGCCGCTGCTGGCTGATCCCGCCCTGGCTTACATTTAAAAAAAAACACGATTAACCTGAATTAGGGCCAGACTAGGTACCATCATTTTCTCACATTGCAATTGAAAGTTTTTTCTATTGTCTCTTTTTGGTCCATTTAGATTGTTAATGTAGATTGTATAGAATTATTTATTTTTATGTTATGGTTAAAAATGTTAATGTTTTACTGTGACTTGTCGTAGGCTCCTAAGTGGACCATAAGGTTAAAAACCAAACCAAATTAAGAAAACTAAACTGAAAAACAAAAAAATACAATTAAAAACTAAGTTGCTCTGCCAGAGTGTCTCTTTTGGGTCACTTTTGCTGGTCCCAAGCCCGGATTTGTTTGTTCCATGTGTAACTCTGTGTTGTTGTTTGTGTTGCACTGCTTTGCTTTATCTTGGCCAGGTCGCAGTGGTGTATGAGAACTTGTCCTTAACTGGCTTACCTGGTTAAATAAAGGTGACATTTAAAAAAATAAGCAACATGTATTTATTTCCCAGAAAGGGGATGTAGCTCAGTGGTAGAGCGCATGCTTTGCATGTATGAGGTCCTGGGTTCAATCACCAGCTTCTCCTTTTGTTTTGCAAAGACCCAACTTCTACTTTCCAGAATGTTGAAATTCTAAGCAGGAAACAGAGATGTGCAAAATCATTTGGTCTTGTAATCTGAAGAATATGCGTTCAATCCCTGTTAGTACATTTATAGAACAGAAGTGGCATGGTTGCCAACTTTTATGGCATCATTTTCAAAAACTGAAGTTCATGTTCTCGATCCCTGTCCGTACCTGTTTTAAGAATTGCTGCTATCATTTCATTGTAGTTTCAATGGAGTGGTGTATATAAAAAGTACATTGTATTAATAGTTCACCCCTCCGCTTCCAGACTGTATATGAATGTGGGAAGCCGCTGCTGGCTGATCCCGCCCTGGCTTACATTTAAAAAAAAACACGATTAACCTGAATTAGGGCCAGACTAGGTACCATCATTTTCTCACATTGCAATTGAAAGTTTTTTCTATTGTCTCTTTTTGGTCCATTTAGATTGTTAATGTAGATTGTATAGAATTATTTATTTTTATGTTATGGTTAAAAATGTTAATGTTTTACTGTGACTTGTCGTAGGCTCCTAAGTGGACCATAAGGTTAAAAACCAAACCAAATTAAGAAAACTAAACTGAAAAACAAAAAAATACAATTAAAAACTAAGTTGCTCCGCCAGAGTGTCTCTTTTGGGTCACTTTTGCTGGTCCCAAGCCCGGATTTGTTTGTCCCATGTGTAACTCTGTGTTGTTGTTTGTGTTGCACTGCTTTGCTTTATCTTGGCCAGGTCGCAGTGGTGTATGAGAACTTGTCCTTAACTGGCTTACCTGGTTAAATAAAGGTGACATTTTAAAAAATAAGCAACATTTTTTTATTTCCCAGAAAGGGGATGTAGCTCAGTGGTAGAGCGCATGCTTTGCATGTATGAGGTCCTAGGTTCAATCACCAGTTTCTCCTATTGTTTTGCAAAGACCCAACTTCTACTTTCCAGAATGTTGAAATTCTAAGCAGGAAACAGAGATGTGCAAAATCATTTGGTCTTGTAATCTGAAGAATATGCGTTCAATCCCTGTTAGTATATTTATAGAACAGAAGTGGCATGTTAGCCAACTTTTATGGCATCATTTTCAAAAACTGAAGTTCATGTTCTCGATCCCTGTCCGTACCTGTTTTAAGAATTGCTGCTATCATTTCATTGTAGTTTCAATGGAGTGGTGTATATAAAAAGTACATTGTATTAATAGTTCACCCCTCCGCTTCCAGACTGTATATGAATGTGGGAAGCCGCTGCTGGCTGATCCCGCCCTGGCTTACATTTAAAAAAAAACACGATTAACCTGAATTAGGGCCAGACTAGGTACCATCATTTTCTCACATTGCAATTGAAAGTTTTTTCTATTGTCTCTTTTTGGTCCATTTAGATTGTTAATGTAGATTGTATAGAATTATTTATTTTTATGTTATGGTTAAAAATGTTAATGTTTTACTGTGACTTGTCGTAGGCTCCTAAGTGGACCATAAGGTTAAAAACCAAACCAAATTAAGAAAACTAAACTGAAAAACAAAAAAATACAATTAAAAACTAAGTTGCTCCGCCAGAGTGTCTCTTTTGGGTCACTTTTGCTGGTCCCAAGCCCGGATTTGTTTGTTCCATGTGTAACTCTGTGTTGTTGTTTGTGTTGCACTGCTTTGCTTTATCTTGGCCAGGTCGCAGTGGTGTATGAGAACTTGTCCTTAACTGGCTTACCTGGTTAAATAAAGGTGACATTTAAAAAAATAAGCAACATGTATTTATTTCCCAGAAAGGGGATGTAGCTCAGTGGTAGAGCGCATGCTTTGCATGTATGAGGTCCTGGGTTCAATCACCAGCTTCTCCTTTTGTTTTGCAAAGACCCAACTTCTACTTTCCAGAATGTTGAAATTCTAAGCAGGAAACAGAGATGTGCAAAATCATTTGGTCTTGTAATCTGAAGAATATGCGTTCAATCCCTGTTAGTACATTTATAGAACAGAAGTGGCATGGTTGCCAACTTTTATGGCATCATTTTCAAAAACTGAAGTTCATGTTTTCGATCCCTGTCCGTACCTGTTTCAAGAATTGCTGCTATCATTTCATTGTAGTTTCAATGGAGTGGTGTATATAAAAAGTACATTGTATTAATAGTTCACCCCTCCGCTTCCAGACTGTATATGAATGTGGGAAGCCGCCACTGGCTGATCCCGCCCTGGCTTACAATTTAAAAAAACCACGATTAACCTGAATTAGGGCCAGACTAGTTACCATCATTTTCTCACATTGCAATTGAAAGTTTTTTCTATTGTCTCTTTTTGGTCCATTTAGATTGTTAATGTAGATTGTATAGAATTATTTATTTTTATGTTATGGTTAAAAATGTTAATGTTTTACTGTGACTTGTCGTAGGCTCCTAAGTGGACCATAAGGTTAAAAACCAAACCAAATTAAGAAAACTAAACTGAAAAACAAAAAAATACAATTAAAAACTAAGTTGCTCCGCCAGAGTGTCTCTTTTGGGTCACTTTTGCTGGTCCCAAGCCCGGATTTGTTTGTCCCATGTGTAACTCTGTGTTGTTGTTTGTGTTGCACTGCTTTGCTTTATCTTGGCCAGGTCGCAGTGGTGTATGAGAACTTGTCCTTAACTGGCTTACCTGGTTAAATAAAGGTGACATTTTAAAAAATAAGCAACATTTTTTTATTTCCCAGAAAGGGGATGTAGCTCAGTGGTAGAGCGCATGCTTTGCATGTATGAGGTCCTAGGTTCAATCACCAGTTTCTCCTATTGTTTTGCAAAGACCCAACTTCTACTTTCCAGAATGTTGAAATTCTAAGCAGGAAACAGAGATGTGCAAAATCATTTGGTCTTGTAATCTGAAGAATATGCGTTCAATCCCTGTTAGTATATTTATAGAACAGAAGTGGCATGTTAGCCAACTTTTATGGCATCATTTTCAAAAACTGAAGTTCATGTTCTCGATCCCTGTCCGTACCTGTTTTAAGAATTGCTGCTATCATTTCATTGTAGTTTCAATGGAGTGGTGTATATAAAAAGTACATTGTATTAATAGTTCACCCCTCCGCTTCCAGACTGTATATGAATGTGGGAAGCCGCTGCTGGCTGATCCCGCCCTGGCTTACATTTAAAAAAAAACACGATTAACCTGAATTAGGGCCAGACTAGGTACCATCATTTTCTCACATTGCAATTGAAAGTTTTTTCTATTGTCTCTTTTTGGTCCATTTAGATTGTTAATGTAGATTGTATAGAATTATTTATTTTTATGTTATGGTTAAAAATGTTAATGTTTTACTGTGACTTGTCGTAGGCTCCTAAGTGGACCATAAGGTTAAAAACCAAACCAAATTAAGAAAACTAAACTGAAAAACAAAAAAATACAATTAAAAACTAAGTTGCTCCGCCAGAGTGTCTCTTTTGGGTCACTTTTGCTGGTCCCAAGCCCGGATTTGTTTGTTCCATGTGTAACTCTGTGTTGTTGTTTGTGTTGCACTGCTTTGCTTTATCTTGGCCAGGTCGCAGTGGTGTATGAGAACTTGTCCTTAACTGGCTTACCTGGTTAAATAAAGGTGACATTTAAAAAAATAAGCAACATGTATTTATTTCCCAGAAAGGGGATGTAGCTCAGTGGTAGAGCGCATGCTTTGCATGTATGAGGTCCTGGGTTCAATCACCAGCTTCTCCTTTTGTTTTGCAAAGACCCAACTTCTACTTTCCAGAATGTTGAAATTCTAAGCAGGAAACAGAGATGTGCAAAATCATTTGGTCTTGTAATCTGAAGAATATGCGTTCAATCCCTGTTAGTACATTTATAGAACAGAAGTGGCATGGTTGCCAACTTTTATGGCATCATTTTCAAAAACTGAAGTTCATGTTTTCGATCCCTGTCCGTACCTGTTTCAAGAATTGCTGCTATCATTTCATTGTAGTTTCAATGGAGTGGTGTATATAAAAAGTACATTGTATTAATAGTTCACCCCTCCGCTTCCAGACTGTATATGAATGTGGGAAGCCGCCACTGGCTGATCCCGCCCTGGCTTACAATTTAAAAAAACCACGATTAACCTGAATTAGGGCCAGACTAGTTACCATCATTTTCTCACATTGCAATTGAAAGTTTTTTCTATTGTCTCTTTTTGGTCCATTTAGATTGTTAATGTAGATTGTATAGAATTATTTATTTTTATGTTATGGTTAAAAATGTTAATGTTTTACTGTGACTTGTCGTAGGCTCCTAAGTGGACCATAAGGTTAAAATCCAAACCAAATTAAGAAAACTAAACTGAAAAACAAAAAAATACAATTAAAAACTAAGTTGCTCCGCCAGAGTGTCTCTTTTGGGTCACTTTTGCTGGTCCCAAGCCCGGATTTGTTTGTTCCATGTGTAACTCTGTGTTGTTGTTTGTGTTGCACTGCTTTGCTTTATCTTGGCCAGGTCGCAGTGGTGTATGAGAACTTGTCCTTAACTGGCTTACCTGGTTAAATAAAGGTGACATTTAAAAAAATAAGCAAAATGTTTTTCTTTTGCAGAAAGGGCATGTAGCTCAGTGGTAGAGCGCATGCTTTGCATGTATGAGGTCCTGGGTTCAATCCCCAGCTTCTCCATGTTTTTTTGCAAAGACCCAACTTCTACTTTCCAGAATGTTGAAATTCTAAGCAGGAAACAGAGATGTGCAAAATCATTTGGTCTTGTAATCTGAAGAATATGCGTTCAATCCCTGTTAGTACATTTATAGAACAGAAGTGGCATGGTTGCCAACTTTTATGGCATCATTTTCAAAAACTGAAGTTCATGTTTTCGATCCCTGTCCGTACCTGTTTCAAGAATTGCTGCTATCATTTCATTGTAGTTTCAATGGAGTGGTGTATATAAAAAGTACATTGTATTAATAGTTCACCCCTCCGCTTCCAGACTGTATATGAATGTGGGAAGCCGCCACTGGCTGATCCCGCCCTGGCTTACAATTTAAAAAAAACACGATTAACCTGAATTAGGGCCAGACTAGTTACCATCATTTTCTCACATTGCAATTGAAAGTTTTTTCTATTGTCTCTTTTTGGTCCATTTAGATTGTTAATGTAGATTGTATAGAATTATTTATTTTTATGTTATGGTTAAAAATGTTACTGTTTTACTGTGACTTGTCGTAGGCTCCTAAGTGGACCATAAGGTTAAAAACCAAACCAAATTAAGAAAACTAAACTGAAAAACAAAAAAATACAATTAAAAACTAAGTTGCTCCGCCAGAGTGTCTCTTTTGGGTCACTTTTGCTGGTCCCAAGCCCGGATTTGTTTGTTCCATGTGTAACTCTGTGTTGTTGTTTGTGTTGCACTGCTTTGCTTTATCTTGGCCAGGTCGCAGTGGTGTATGAGAACTTGTCCTTAACTGGCTTACCTGGTTAAATAAAGGTGACATTTAAAAAAATAAGCAAAATGTTTTTCTTTTGCAGAAAGGGCATGTAGCTCAGTGGTAGAGCGCATGCTTTGCATGTATGAGGTCCTGGGTTCAATCCCCAGCTTCTTTATGTTTTTTTGCAAAGACCCAACTTCTACTTTCCAGAATGTTGAAATTCTAAGCAGGAAACAGAGATGTGCAAAATCATTTGGTCTTGTAATCTGAAGAATATGCGTTCAATCCCTGTTAGTACATTTATAGAACAGAAGTGGCATGGTTGCCAACTTTTATGGCATCATTTTCAAAAACTGAAGTTCATGTTTTCGATCCCTGTCCGTACCTGTTTCAAGAATTGCTGCTATCATTTCATTGTAGTTTCAATGGAGTGGTGTATATAAAAAGTACATTGTATTAATAGTTCACCCCTCCGCTTCCAGACTGTATATGAATGTGGGAAGCCGCCACTGGCTGATCCCGCCCTGGCTTACAATTTAAAAAAAACACGATTAACCTGAATTAGGGCCAGACTAGTTACCATCATTTTCTCACATTGCAATTGAAAGTTTTTTCTATTGTCTCTTTTTGGTCCATTTAGATTGTTAATGTAGATTGTATAGAATTATTTATTTTTATGTTATGGTTAAAAATGTTAATGTTTTACTGTGACTTGTCGTAGGCTCCTAAGTGGACCATAAGGTTAAAATCCAAACCAAATTAAGAAAACTAAACTGAAAAACAAAAAAATACAATTAAAAACTAAGTTGCTCCGCCAGAGTGTCTCTTTTGGGTCACTTTTGCTGGTCCCAAGCCCGGATTTGTTTGTTCCATGTGTAACTCTGTGTTGTTGTTTGTGTTGCACTGCTTTGCTTTATCTTGGCCAGGTCGCAGTGGTGTATGAGAACTTGTCCTTAACTGGCTTACCTGGTTAAATAAAGGTGACATTTAAAAAAATAAGCAAAATGTTTTTCTTTTGCAGAAAGGGCATGTAGCTCAGTGGTAGAGCGCATGCTTTGCATGTATGAGGTCCTGGGTTCAATCCCCAGCTTCTCCATGTTTTTTTGCAAAGACCCAACTTCTACTTTCCAGAATGTTGAAATTCTAAGCAGGAAACAGAGATGTGCAAAATCATTTGGTCTTGTAATCTGAAGAATATGCGTTCAATCCCTGTTAGTACATTTATAGAACAGAAGTGGCATGGTTGCCAACTTTTATGGCATCATTTTCAAAAACTGAAGTTCATGTTTTCGATCCCTGTCCGTACCTGTTTCAAGAATTGCTGCTATCATTTCATTGTAGTTTCAATGGAGTGGTGTATATAAAAAGTACATTGTATTAATAGTTCACCCCTCCGCTTCCAGACTGTATATGAATGTGGGAAGCCGCCACTGGCTGATCCCGCCCTGGCTTACAATTTAAAAAAAACACGATTAACCTGAATTAGGGCCAGACTAGTTACCATCATTTTCTCACATTGCAATTGAAAGTTTTTTCTATTGTCTCTTTTTGGTCCATTTAGATTGTTAATGTAGATTGTATAGAATTATTTATTTTTATGTTATGGTTAAAAATGTTAATGTTTTACTGTGACTTGTCGTAGGCTCCTAAGTGGACCATAAGGTTAAAATCCAAACCAAATTAAGAAAACTAAACTGAAAAACAAAAAAATACAATTAAAAACTAAGTTGCTCCGCCAGAGTGTCTCTTTTGGGTCACTTTTGCTGGTCCCAAGCCCGGATTTGTTTGTTCCATGTGTAACTCTGTGTTGTTGTTTGTGTTGCACTGCTTTGCTTTATCTTGGCCAGGTCGCAGTGGTGTATGAGAACTTGTCCTTAACTGGCTTACCTGGTTAAATAAAGGTGACATTTAAAAAAATAAGCAAAATGTTTTTCTTTTGCAGAAAGGGCATGTAGCTCAGTGGTAGAGCGCATGCTTTGCATGTATGAGGTCCTGGGTTCAATCCCCAGCTTCTCTATGTTTTTTTGCAAAGACCCAACTTCTACTTTCCAGAATGTTGAAATTCTAAGCAGGAAACAGAGATGTGCAAAATCATTTGGTCTTGTAATCTGAAGAATATGCGTTCAATCCCTGTTAGTACATTTATAGAACAGAAGTGGCATGGTTGCCAACTTTTATGGCATCATTTTCAAAAACTGAAGTTCATGTTTTCGATCCCTGTCCGTACCTGTTTCAAGAATTGCTGCTATCATTTCATTGTAGTTTCAATGGAGTGGTGTATATAAAAAGTACATTGTATTAATAGTTCACCCCTCCGCTTCCAGACTGTATATGAATGTGGGAAGCCGCCACTGGCTGATCCCGCCCTGGCTTACAATTAAAAAAAAACAAGATTAACCTGAATTAGGGCCAGACTAGTTACCATCATTTTCTCACATTGCAATTGAAAGTTTTTTCTATTGTCTCTTTTTGGTCCATTTAGATTGTTAATGTAGATTGTATAGAATTATTTATTTTTATGTTATGGTTAAAAATGTTAATGTTTTACTGTGACTTGTCGTAGGCTCCTAAGTGGACCATAAGGTTAAAAACCAAACCAAATTAAGAAAACTAAACTGAAAAACAAAAAAATACAATTAAAAACTAAGTTGCTCCGCCAGAGTGTCTCTTTTGGGTCACTTTTGCTGGTCCCTAGCCCGGATTTGTTTGTTCCATGTGTAACTCTGTGTTGTTGTTTGTGTTGCACTGCTTTGCTTTATCTTGGCCAGGTCGCAGTGGTGTATGAGAACTTGTCCTTAACTGGCTTACCTGGTTAAATAAAGGTGACATTTTAAAAAATAAGCAACATTTTTTTCTTTTGCAGAAAGGGGATGTAGCTCAGTGGTAGAGCGCATGCTTTGCATGTATGAGGTCCTGGGTTCAATCCCCAGCTTCTCCATGTTTTTTTGCAAAGACCCAACTTCTACTTTCCAGAATGTTGAAATTCTAAGCAGGAAACAGAGATGTGCAAAATCATTTGGTCTTGTAATCTGAAGAATATGCGTTCAATCCCTGTTAGTACATTTATAGAACAGAAGTGGCATGGTTGCCAACTTTTATGGCATCATTTTCAAAAACTGAAGTTCATGTTTTCGATCCCTGTCCGTACCTGTTTCAAGAATTGCTGCTATCATTTCATTGTAGTTTCAATGGAGTGGTGTATATAAAAAGTACATTGTATTAATAGTTCACCCCTCCGCTTCCAGACTGTATATGAATGTGGGAAGCCGCCGCTGGCTGATCCCGCCCTGGCCAACATTTTTTTTTAAAAACACGATTAACCTGAATAAGGGCCAGACTAGTTACCATCATTTTCTCACATTGCAATTGAAAGTTTTTTCTATTGTCTCTTTTTGGTCCATTTAGATTGTTAATGTAGATTGTATAGAATTATTTATTTTTATGTTATGGTTAAAAATGTTAATGTTTTACTGTGACTTGTCGTAGGCTCCTAAGTGGACCATAAGGTTAAAAACCAAACCAAATTAAGAAAACTAAACTGAAAAACAAAAAAATACAATTAAAAACTAAGTTGCTCCGCCAGAGTGTCTCTTTTGGGTCACTTTTGCTGGTCCCTAGCCCGGATTTGTTTGTTCCATGTGTAACTCTGTGTTGTTGTTTGTGTTGCACTGCTTTGCTTTATCTTGGCCAGGTCGCAGTGGTGTATGAGAACTTGTCCTTAACTGGCTTACCTGGTTAAATAAAGGTGACATTTAAAAAAATAAGCAAAATGTTTTTCTTTTGCAGAAAGGGCATGTAGCTCAGTGGTAGAGCGCATGCTTTGCATGTATGAGGTCCTGGGTTCAATCCCCAGCTTCTCCATGTTTTTTTGCAAAGACCCAACTTCTACTTTCCAGAATGTTGAAATTCTAAGCAGGAAACAGAGATGTGCAAAATCATTTGGTCTTGTAATCTGAAGAATATGCGTTCAATCCCTGTTAGTACATTTATAGAACAGAAGTGGCATGGTTGCCAACTTTTATGGCATCATTTTCAAAAACTGAAGTTCATGTTTTCGATCCCTGTCCGTATCTGTTTCAAGAATTGCTGCTATCATTTCATTGTAGTTTCAATGGAGTGGTGTATATAAAAGTACATTGTATTAATAGTTCACCCCTCCGCTTCCAGACTGTATATGAATGTGGGAAGCCGCCCCTGGCTGATCCCGCCCTGGCTTACAATTTAAAAAAAACACGATTAACCTGAATTAGGGCCAGACTAGTTACCATCATTTTCTCACATTGCAATTAAAAGTTTTTTCTATTGTCTCTTTTTGGTCCATTTAGATTGTTAATGTAGATTGTATAGAATTATTTATTTTTATGTTATGGTTAAAAATGTTAATGTTTTACTGTGACTTGTCGTAGGCTCCTAAGTGGACCATAAGGTTAAAAACCAAACCAAATTAAGAAAACTAAACTGAAAAACAAAAAAATACAATTAAAAACTAAGTTGCTCCGCCAGAGTGTCTCTTTTGGGTCACTTTTGCTGGTCCCAAGCCCGGATTTGTTTGTTCCATGTGTAACTCTGTGTTGTTGTTTGTGTTGCACTGCTTTGCTTTATCTTGGCCAGGTCGCAGTGGTGTATGAGAACTTGTCCTTAACTGGCTTACCTGGTTAAATAAAGGTAACATTTTAAAAAATAAGCAAAATATTTTTCTTTTGCATAAAGGGGATGTAGCTCAGTGGTAGAGCGCATGCTTTGCATGTATGAGGTCCTGGGTTCAATCACCAGCTTCTCCATGTTTTTTTGCAAAGACCCAACTTCTACTTTCCAGAATGTTGAAATTCTAAGCAGGAAACAGAGATGTGCAAAATCATTTGGTCTTGTAATCTGAAGAATATGCGTTCAATCCCTGTTAGTACATTTATAGAACAGAAGTGGCATGGTTGCCAACTTTTATGGCATCATTTTCAAAAACTGAAGTTCATGTTTTCGATCCCTGTCCGTACCTGTTTCAAGAATTGCTGCTATCATTTCATTGTAGTTTCAATGGAGTGGTTTATATAAAAAGTGCATTGTATTAATAGTTCACCCCTCCGCTTCCAGACTGTATATGAATGTGGGAAGCCGCCACTGGCTGATCCCGCCCTGGCTTACAATTAAAAAAAAACACGATTAACCTGAATTAGGGCCAGACTAGTTACCATCATTTTCTCACATTGCAATTGAAAGTTTTTTCTATTGTCTCTTTTTGGTCCATTTAGATTGTTAATGTAGATTGTATAGAATTATTTATTTTTATGTTATGGTTAAAAATGTTAATGTTTTACTGTGACTTGTCGTAGGCTCCTAAGTGGACCATAAGGTTAAAAACCAAACCAAATTAAGAAAACTAAACTGAAAAACAAAAAAATACAATTAAAAACTAAGTTGCTCCGCCAGAGTGTCTCTTTTGGGTCACTTTTGCTGGTCCCTAGCCCGGATTTGTTTGTTCCATGTGTAACTCTGTGTTGTTGTTGTGTTGCACTGCTTTGCTTTATCTTGGCCAGGTCGCAGTGGTGTATGAGAACTTGTCCTTAACTGGCTTACCTGGTTAAATAAAGGTGACATTTTAAAAAATAAGCAACATTTTTTTCTTTTGCAGAAAGGGGATGTAGCTCAGTGGTAGAGCGCATGCTTTGCATGTATGAGGTCCTGGGTTCAATCCCCAGCTTCTCCATGTTTTTTTGCAAAGACCCAACTTCTACTTTCCAGAATGTTGAAATTCTAAGCAGGAAACAGAGATGTGCAAAATCATTTGGTCTTGTAATCTGAAGAATATGCGTTCAATCCCTGTTAGTACATTTATAGAACAGAAGTGGCATGGTTGCCAACTTTTATGGCATCATTTTCAAAAACTGAAGTTCATGTTTTCGATCCCTGTCCGTACCTGTTTCAAGAATTGCTGCTATCATTTCATTGTAGTTTCAATGGAGTGGTGTATATAAAAAGTACATTGTATTAATAGTTCACCCCTCCGCTTCCAGACTGTATATGAATGTGGGAAGCCGCCACTGGCTGATCCCGCCCTGGCTTACAATTTTAAAAAAAACACGATTAACCTGAATTAGGGCCAGACTAGTTACCATCATTTTCTCACATTGCAATTGAAAGTTTTTTCTATTGTCTCTTTTTGGTCCATTTAGATTGTTAATGTAGATTGTATAGAATTATTTATTTTTATGCTATGGTTAAAAATGTTAATGTTTTACTGTGACTTGTCGTAGGCTCCTAAGTGGACCATAAGGTTAAAAACCAAACCAAATTAAGAAAACTAAACTGAAAAACAAAAAAATACAATTAAAAACTAAGTTGCTCCGCCAGAGTGTCTCTTTTGGGTCACTTTTGCTGGTCCCTAGCCCGGATTTGTTTGTTCCATGTGTAACTCTGTGTTGTTGTTTGTGTTGCACTGCTTTGCTTTATCTTGGCCAGGTCGCAGTGGTGTATGAGAACTTGTCCTTAACTGGCTTACCTGGTTAAATAAAGGTGACATTTTAAAAAATAAGCAACATTTTTTTCTTTTGCAGAAAGGGGATGTAGCTCAGTGGTAGAGCGCATGCTTTGCATGTATGAGGTCCTGGGTTCAATCCCCAGCTTCGCCATGTTTTTTTGCAAAGACCCAACTTCTACTTTCCAGAATGTTGAAATTCTAAGCAGGAAACAGAGATGTGCAAAATCATTTGGTCTTGTAATCTGAAGGATATGCGTTCAATCCCTGTTAGTACATTTATAGAACAGAAGTGGCATGGTTGCCAACTTTTATGGCATCATTTTCAAAAACTGAAGTTCATGTTTTCGATCCCTGTCCGTACCTGTTTCAAGAATTGCTGCTATCATTTCATTGTAGTTTCAATGGAGTGGTGTATATAAAAGTACATTGTATTAATAGTTCACCCCTCCGCTTCCAGACTGTATATGAATGTGGGAAGCCGCCGCTGGCTGATCCCGCCCTGGCTTACATTTTTTTTTAAAAACACGATTAACCTGAATAAGGGCCAGACTAGTTACCATCATTTTCTCACATTGCAATTGAAAGTTTTTTCTATTGTCTCTTTTTGGTCCATTTAGATTGTTAATGTAGATTGTATAGAATTATTTATTTTTATGTTATGGTTAAACATTTTAATGTTTTACTGTGACTTGTCGTAGGCTCCTAAGTGGACCATAAGGTTAAAAACCAAACCAAATTAAGAAAACTAAACTGAAAAACAAAAAAATACAATTAAAAACTAAGTAGCTCCGCCAGAGTGTCTCTTTTGGGTCACTTTTGCTGGTCCCTAGCCCGGATTTGTTTGTTCCATGTGTAACTCTGTGTTGTTGTTTGTGTTGCACTGCTTTGCTTTATCTTGGCCAGGTCGCAGTGGTGTATGAGAACTTGTCCTTAACTGGCTTACCTGGTTAAATAAAGGTGACATTTTAAAAAATAAGCAACATTTTTTTATTTTGCAGAAAGGGGATGTAGCTCAGTGGTAGAGTGCATGCTTTGCATGTATGAGGTCCTGGGTTCAATCCCCAGCTTCTCCATGTTTTTTTGCAAAGACCCAACTTCTACTTTCCAGAATGTTGAAATTCTAAGCAGGAAACAGAGATGTGCAAAATCATTTGGTCTTGTAATCTGAAGAATATGCGTTCAATCCCTGTTAGTACATTTATAGAACAGAAGTGGCATGGTTGCCAACTTTTATGGCATCATTTTCAAAAACTGAAGTTCATGTTTTCGATCCCTGTCCGTATCTGTTTCAAGAATTGCTGCTATCATTTCATTGTAGTTTCAATGGAGTGGTGTATATAAAAGTACATTGTATTAATAGTTCACCCCTCCGCTTCCAGACTGTATATGAATGTGGGAAGCCGCCGCTGGCTGATCCCGCCCTGGCTTACATTTTTTTTTTAAAACACGATTAACCTGAATAAGGGCCAGACTAGTTACCATCATTTTCTCACATTGCAATTGAAAGTTTTTTCTATTGTCTCTTTTTGGTCCATTTAGATTGTTAATGTAGATTGTATAGAATTATTTATTTTTATGTTATGGTTAAAAATGTTAATGTTTTACTGTGACTTGTCGTAGGCTCCTAAGTGGACCATAAGGTTAAAAACCAAACCAAATTAAGAAAACTAAACTGAAAAACAAAAAAATACAATTAAAAACTAAGTTGCTCCGCCAGAGTGTCTCTTTTGGGTCACTTTTGCTGGTCCCAAGCCCGGATTTGTTTGTTCCATGTGTAACTCTGTGTTGTTGTTTGTGTTGCACTGCTTTGCTTTATCTTGGCCAGGTCGCAGTGGTGTATGAGAACTTGTCCTTAACTGGCTTACCTGGTTAAATAAAGGTGACATTTAAAAAAATAAGCAACATTTTTTCTTTTGCAGAAAGGGGATGTAGCTCAGTGGTAGAGTGCATGCTTTGCATGTATGAGGTCCTGGGTTCAATCCCCAGCTTCTCCATGTTTTTTTGCAAAGACCCAACTTCTACTTTCCAGAATGTTGAAATTCTAAGCAGGAAACAGAGATGTGCAAAATCATTTGGTCTTGTAATCTGAAGAATATGCGTTCAATCCCTGTTAGTACATTTATAGAACAGAAGTGGCATGGTTGCCAACTTTTATGGCATCATTTTCAAAAACTGAAGTTCATGTTTTCGATCCCTGTCTGTATCTGTTTCAAGAATTGCTGCTATCATTTCATTGTAGTTTCAATGGAGTGGTGTATATAAAAGTACATTGTATTAATAGTTCACCCCTCCGCTTCCAGACTGTATATGAATGTGGGAAGCCGCCGCTGGCTGATCCCGCCCTGGCTTACATTTTTTTTTTAAAACACGATTAACCTGAATAAGGGCCAGACTAGTTACCATCATTTTCTCACATTGCAATTGAAAGTTTTTTCTATTGTCTCTTTTTGGTCCATTTAGATTGTTAATGTAGATTGTATAGAATTATTTATTTTTATGTTATGGTTAAAAATGTTAATGTTTTACTGTGACTTGTCGTAGGCTCCTAAGTGGACCATAAGGTTAAAAACCAAACCAAATTAAGAAAACTAAACTGAAAAACAAAAAAATACAATTAAAAACTAAGTTGCTCCGCCAGAGTGTCTCTTTTGGGTCACTTTTGCTGGTCCCTAGCCCGGATTTGTTTGTTCCATGTGTAACTCTGTGTTGTTGTTTGTGTTGCACTGCTTTGCTTTATCTTGGCCAGGTCGCAGTGGTGTATGAGAACTTGTCCTTAACTGGCTTACCTGGTTAAATAAAGGTGACATTTTAAAAAATAAGCAACATTTTTTTCTTTTGCAGAAAGGGGATGTAGCTCAGTGGTAGAGTGCATGCTTTGCATGTATGAGGTCCTGGGTTCAATCCCCAGCTTCTCCATGTTTTTTTGCAAAGACCCAACTTCTACTTTCCAGAATGTTGAAATTCTAAGCAGGAAACAGAGATGTGCAAAATCATTTGGTCTTGTAATCTGAAGAATATGCGTTCAATCCCTGTTAGTACATTTATAGAACAGAAGTGGCATGGTTGCCAACTTTTATGGCATCATTTTCAAAAACTGAAGTTCATGTTTTCGATCCCTGTCCGTACCTGTTTCAAGAATTGCTGCTATCATTTCATTGTAGTTTCAATGGAGTGGTGTATATAAAAAGAACATTGGATTAATAGTTCACCCCTCCGCTTCCAGACTGTATATGAATGTGGGAAGCCGCCGCTGGCTGATCCCGCCCTGGCTTACATTTTTTTTTTA
The DNA here is from genome assembly GCF_057628025.1 of Oncorhynchus mykiss. Classification (NCBI taxonomy): domain Eukaryota; kingdom Metazoa; phylum Chordata; class Actinopteri; order Salmoniformes; family Salmonidae; genus Oncorhynchus; species Oncorhynchus mykiss. The sequence continues at coordinate 45,586,425 of NC_143036.1, forward strand.
AAACACGATTAACCTGAATAAGGGCCAGACTAGTTACCATCATTTTCTCACATTGCAATTGAAAGTTTTTTCTATTGTCTCTTTTTGGTCCATTTAGATTGTTAATGTAGATTGTATAGAATTATTTATTTTTATGTTATGGTTAAAAATGTTAATGTTTTACTGTGACTTGTCGTAGGCTCCTAAGTGGACCATAAGGTTAAAAACCAAACCAAATTAAGAAAACTAAACTGAAAAACAAAAAAATACAATTAAAAACTAAGTTGCTCCGCCAGAGTGTCTCTTTTGGGTCACTTTTGCTGGTCCCTAGCCCGGATTTGTTTGTTCCATGTGTAACTCTGTGTTGTTGTTTGTGTTGCACTGCTTTGCTTTATCTTGGCCAGGTCGCAGTGGTGTATGAGAACTTGTCCTTAACTGGCTTACCTGGTTAAATAAAGGTGACATTTTAAAAAATAAGCAACATTTTTTTCTTTTGCAGAAAGGGGATGTAGCTCAGTGGTAGAGCGCATGCTTTGCATGTATGAGGTCCTGGGTTCAATCCCCAGCTTCTCCATGTTTTTTTGCAAAGACCCAACTTCTACTTTCCAGAATGTTGAAATTCTAAGCAGGAAACAGAGATGTGCAAAATCATTTGGTCTTGTAATCTGAAGAATATGCGTTCAATCCCTGTTAGTACATTTATAGAACAGAAGTGGCATGGTTGCCAACTTTTATGGCATCATTTTCAAAAACTGAAGTTCATGTTTTCGATCCCTGTCCGTACCTGTTTCAAGAATTGCTGCTATCATTTCATTGTAGTTTCAATGGAGTGGTGTATATAAAAAGAACATTGTATTAATAGTTCACCCCTCCGCTTCCAGACTGTATATGAATGTGGGAAGCCGCCGCTGGCTGATCCCGCCCTGGCTTACATTTTTTTTTAAAAACACGATTAACCTGAATAAGGGCCAGACTAGTTACCATCATTTTCTCACATTGCAATTGAAAGTTTTTTCTATTGTCTCTTTTTGGTCCATTTAGATTGTTAATGTAGATTGTATAGAATTATTTATTTTTATGTTATGGTTAAACATTTTAATTTTTTACTGTGACTTGTCGTAGGCTCCTAAGTGGACCATAAGGTTAAAAACCAAACCAAATTAAGAAAACTAAACTAAAAAACAAAAAAGTACAATTAAAAACTAAGTTGCTCCGCCAGAGTGTCTCTTTTGGGTCACTTTTGCTGGTCCCTAGCCCGGATTTGTTTGTTCCATGTGTAACTCTGTGTTGTTGTTTGTGTTGCACTGCTTTGCTTTATCTTGGCCAGGTCGCAGTGGTGTATGAGAACTTGTCCTTAACTGGCTTACCTGGTTAAATAAAGGTGACATTTTAAAAAATAAGCAACATTTTTTTCTTTTGCAGAAAGGGGATGTAGCTCAGTGGTAGAGCGCATGCTTTGCATGTATGAGGTCCTGGGTTCAATCCCCAGCTTCTCCATGTTTTTTTGCAAAGACCCAACTTCTACTTTCCAGAATGTTGAAATTCTAAGCAGGAAACAGAGATGTGCAAAATCATTTGGTCTTGTAATCTGAAGAATATGCGTTCAATCCCTGTTAGTACATTTATAGAACAGAAGTGGCATGGTTGCCAACTTTTATGGCATCATTTTCAAAAACTGAAGTTCATGTTTTCGATCCCTGTCCGTACCTGTTTCAAGAATTGCTGCTATCATTTCATTGTAGTTTCAATGGAGTGGTGTATATAAAAAGAACATTGTATTAATAGTTCACCCCTCCGCTTCCAGACTGTATATGAATGTGGGAAGCCGCCGCTGGCTGATCCCGCCCTGGCTTACATTTTTTTTTTAAAACACGATTAACCTGAATAAGGGCCAGACTAGTTACCATCATTTTCTCACATTGCAATTGAAAGTTTTTTCTATTGTCTCTTTTTGGTCCATTTAGATTGTTAATGTAGATTGTATAGAATTATTTATTTTTATGTTATGGTTAAACATTTTAATTTTTTACTGTGACTTGTCGTAGGCTCCTAAGTGGACCATAAGGTTAAAAACCAAACCAAATTAAGAAAACTAAACTAAAAAACAAAAAAGTACAATTAAAAACTAAGTTGCTCCGCCAGAGTGTCTCTTTTGGGTCACTTTTGCTGGTCCCAAGCCCGGATTTGTTTGTTCCATGTGTAACTCTGTGTTGTTGTTTGTGTTGCACTGCTTTGCTTTATCTTGGCCAGGTCGCAGTGGTGTATGAGAACTTGTCCTTAACTGGCTTACCTGGTTAAATAAAGGTGACATTTAAAAAAATAAGCAAACTGTTTTTATTTTGCAGAAAGGGGATGTAGCTCAATGGTAGAGCGCATGCTTTGCATGTATGAGGTCCTGGGTTCAATCCCCAGCTTCTCCATGTTTTTTTGCAAAGACCCAACTTCTACTTTCCAGAATGTTGAAATTCTAAGCAGGAAACAGAGATGTGCAAAATCATTTGGTCTTGTAATCTGAAGAATATGCGTTCAATCCCTGTTAGTACATTTATAGAACAGAAGTGGCATGGTAGCCAACTTTTATGGCATCATTTTCAAAAACTGAAGTTCATGTTTTCGATCCCTGTCCGTATCTGTTTCAAGAATTGCTGCTATCATTTCATTGTAGTTTCAATGGAGTGGTGTATATAAAAGTACATTGTATTAATAGTTCACCCCTCCGCTTCCAGACTGTATATGAATGTGGGAAGCCGCCGCTTGCTGATCCCGCCCTGGCTTACATTTTTTTTTTTAAAACACGATTAACCTGAATAAGGGCCAGACTAGTTACCATCATTTTCTCACATTGCAATTGAACGTTTTTTCTATTGTCTCTTTTTGGTCCATTTAGATTGTTAATGTAGATTGTATAGAATTATTTATTTTTATGTTATGGTTAAAAATGTTAATGTTTTACTGTGACTTGTCGTAGGCTCCTAAGTGGACCATAAGGTTAAAAACCAAACCAAATTAAGAAAACTAAACTGAAAAACAAAAAAATACAATTAAAAACTAAGTTGCTCCGCCAGAGTGTCTCTTTTGGGTCACTTTTGCTGGTCCCTAGCCCGGATTTGTTTGTTCCATGTGTAACTCTGTGTTGTTGTTTGTGTTGCACTGCTTTGCTTTATCTTGGCCAGGTCGCAGTGGTGTATGAGAACTTGTCCTTAACTGGCTTACCTGGTTAAATAAAGGTGACATTTTAAAAAATAAGCAACATTTTTTTCTTTTGCAGAAAGGGGATGTAGCTCAGTGGTAGAGCGCATGCTTTGCATGTATGAGGTCCTGGGTTCAATCCCCAGCTTCTCCATGTTTTTTTGCAACGACCCAACTTCTACTTTCCAGAATGTTGAAATTCTAAGCAGGAAACAGAGATGTGCAAAATCATTTGGTCTTGTAATCTGAAGAATATGCGTTCAATCCCTGTTAGTACATTTATAGAACAGAAGTGGCATGGTAGCCAACTTTTATGGCATCATTTTCAAAAACTGAAGTTCATGTTTTCGATCCCTGTCCGTATCTGTTTCAAGAATTGCTGCTATCATTTCATTGTAGTTTCAATGGAGTGGTGTATATAAAAGTACATTGTATTAATAGTTCACCCCTCCGCTTCCAGACTGTATATGAATGTGGGAAGCCGCCGCTTGCTGATCCCGCCCTGGCTTACATTTTTTTTTTTAAAACACGATTAACCTGAATAAGGGCCAGACTAGTTACCATCATTTTCTCACATTGCAATTGAAAGTTTTTTCTATTGTCTCTTTTTGGTCCATTTAGATTGTTAATGTAGATTGTATAGAATTATTTATTTTTATGTTATGGTTAAAAATGTTAATGTTTTACTGTGACTTGTCGTAGGCTCCTAAGTGGACCATAAGGTTAAAAACCAAACCAAATTAAGAAAACTAAACTGAAAAACAAAAAAATACAATTAAAAACTAAGTTGCTCCGCCAGAGTGTCTCTTTTGGGTCACTTTTGCTGGTCCCTAGCCCGGATTTGTTTGTTCCATGTGTAACTCTGTGTTGTTGTTTGTGTTGCACTGCTTTGCTTTATCTTGGCCAGGTCGCAGTGGTGTATGAGAACTTGTCCTTAACTGGCTTACCTGGTTAAATAAAGGTGACATTTTAAAAAATAAGCAACATTTTTTTCTTTTTCAGAAAGGGGATGTAGCTCAGTGGTAGAGCGCATGCTTTGCATGTATGAGGTCCTGGGTTCAATCCCCAGCTTCTCCATGTTTTTTTGCAAAGACCCAACTTCTACTTTCCAGAATGTTGAAATTCTAAGCAGGAAACAGAGATGTGCAAAATCATTTGGTCTTGTAATCTGAAGAATATGCGTTCAATCCCTGTTAGTACATTTATAGAACAGAAGTGGCATGGTAGCCAACTTTTATGGCATCATTTTCAAAAACTGAAGTTCATGTTTTCGATCCCTGTCCGTATCTGTTTCAAGAATTGCTGCTATCATTTCATTGTAGTTTCAATGGAGTGGTGTATATAAAAGTACATTGTATTAATAGTTCACCCCTCCGCTTCCAGACTGTATATCAATGTGGGAAGCCGCCGCTAGCTGATCCCGCCCTGGCTTACATTTTTTTTTTTAAAACACGATTAACCTGAATAAGGGCCAGACTAGTTACCATCATTTTCTCACATTGCAATTAAAAGTTTTTTCAATTGTCTCTTTTTGGTCCATTTAGATTGTTAATGTAGATTGTATAGAATTATTTATTTTTATGTTATGGTTAAAAATGTTAATGTTTTACTGTGACTTGTCGTAGGCTCCTAAGTGGACCATAAGGTTAAAAACCAAACCAAATTAAGAAAACTAAACTGAAAAACAAAAAAATACAATTAAAAACTAAGTTGCTCCGCCAGAGTGTCTCTTTTGGGTCACTTTTGCTGGTCCCTAGCCCGGATTTGTTTGTTCCATGTGTAACTCTGTGTTGTTGTTTGTGTTGCACTGCTTTGCTTTATCTTGGCCAGGTCGCAGTGGTGTATGAGAACTTGTCCTTAACTGGCTTACCTGGTTAAATAAAGGTGACATTTTAAAAAATAAGCAACATTTTTTTCTTTTGCAGAAAGGGGATGTAGCTCAGTGGTAGAGCGCATGCTTTGCATGTATGAGGTCCTGGGTTCAATCCCCAGCTTCTCCATGTTTTTTTGCAACGACCCAACTTCTACTTTCCAGAATGTTGAAATTCTAAGCAGGAAACAGAGATGTGCAAAATCATTTGGTCTTGTAATCTGAAGAATATGCGTTCAATCCCTGTTAGTACATTTATAGAACAGAAGTGGCATGGTTGCCAACTTTTATGGCATCATTTTCAAAAACTGAAGTTCATGTTTTCGATCCCTGTCCGTATCTGTTTCAAGAATTGCTGCTATCATTTCATTGTAGTTTCAATGGAGTGGTGTATATAAAAGTACATTGTATTAATAGTTCACCCCTCCGCTTCCAGACTGTATATGAATGTGGGAAGCCGCCGCTTGTTGATCCCGCCCTGGCTTACATTTTTTTTTTTAAACACGATTAACCTGAATAAGGGCCAGACTAGTTACCATCATTTTCTCACATTGCAATTGAAAGTTTTTTCTATTGTCTCTTTTTGGTCCATTTAGATTGTTAATGTAGATTGTATAGAATTATTTATTTTTATGTTATGGTTAAAAATGTTAATGTTTTACTGTGACTTGTCGTAGGCTTCTAAGTGGACCATAAGGTTAAAAACCAAACCAAATTAAGAAAACTAAACTGAAAAACAAAAAAATACAATTAAAAACTAAGTTGCTCCGCCAGAGTGTCTCTTTTGGGTCACTTTTGCTGGTCCCTAGCCCGGATTTGTTTGTTCCATGTGTAACTCTGTGTTGTTGTTTGTGTTGCACTGCTTTGCTTTATCTTGGCCAGGTCGCAGTGGTGTATGAGAACTTGTCCTTAACTGGCTTACCTGGTTAAATAAAGGTGACATTTAAAAAAATAAGCAACATTTTTTTCTTTTGCAGAAAGGGGATGTAGCTCAGTGGTAGAGCGCATGTTTTGCATGTATGAGGTCCTGGGTTCAATCCCCAGCTTCTCCATGTTTTTTTGCAACGACCCAACTTCTACTTTCCAGAATGTTGAAATTCTAAGCAGGAAACAGAGATGTGCAAAATCATTTGGTCTTGTAATCTGAAGAATATGCGTTCAATCCCTGTTAGTACATTTATAGAACAGAAGTGGCATGGTAGCCAACTTTTATGGCATCATTTTCAAAAACTGAAGTTCATGTTTTCGATCCCTGTCCGTATCTGTTTCAAGAATTGCTGCTATCATTTCATTGTAGTTTCAATGGAGTGGTGTATATAAAAGTACATTGTATTAATAGTTCACCCCTCCGCTTCCAGACTGTATATGAATGTGGGAAGCCGCCGCTTGCTGATCCCGCCCTGGCTTACATTTTTTTTTTAAAAACACGATTAACCTGAATAAGGGCCAGACTAGTTACCATCATTTTCTCACATTGCAATTGAAAGTTTTTTCTATTGTCTCTTTTTGGTCCATTTAGATTGTTAATGTAGATTGTATAGAATTATTTATTTTTATGTTATGGTTAAAAATGTTAATGTTTTACTGTGACTTGTCGTAGGCTCCTAAGTGGACCATAAGGTTAAAAACCAAACCAAATTAAGAAAACTAAACTGAAAAACAAAAAAATACAATTAAAAACTAAGTTGCTCCGCCAGAGTGTCTCTTTTGGGTCACTTTTGCTGGTCCCTAGCCCGGATTTGTTTGTTCCATGTGTAACTCTGTGTTGTTGTTTGTGTTGCACTGCTTTGCTTTATCTTGGCCAGGTCGCAGTGGTGTATGAGAACTTGTCCTTAACTGGCTTACCTGGTTAAATAAAGGTGACATTTTAAAAAATAAGCAACATTTTTTTCTTTTTCAGAAAGGGGATGTAGCTCAGTGGTAGAGCGCATGCTTTGCATGTATGAGGTCCTGGGTTCAATCCCCAGCTTCTCCATGTTTTTTTGCAAAGACCCAACTTCTACTTTCCAGAATGTTGAAATTCTAAGCAGGAAACAGAGATGTGCAAAATCATTTGGTCTTGTAATCTGAAGAATATGCGTTCAATCCCTGTTAGTACATTTATAGAACAGAAGTGGCATGGTAGCCAACTTTTATGGCATCATTTTCAAAAACTGAAGTTCATGTTTTCGATCCCTGTCCGTATCTGTTTCAAGAATTGCTGCTATCATTTCATTGTAGTTTCAATGGAGTGGTGTATATAAAAGTACATTGTATTAATAGTTCACCCCTCCGCTTCCAGACTGTATATGAATGTGGGAAGCCGCCGCTTGCTGATCCCGCCCTGGCTTACATTATTTTTTTTAAAACACGATTAACCTGAATAAGGGCCAGACTAGTTACCATCATTTTCTCACATTGCAATTAAAAGTTTTTTCAATTGTCTCTTTTTGGTCCATTTAGATTGTTAATGTAGATTGTATAGAATTATTTATTTTTATGTTATGGTTAAAAATGTTAATGTTTTACTGTGACTTGTCGTAGGCTCCTAAGTGGACCATAAGGTTAAAAACCAAACCAAATTAAGAAAACTAAACTGAAAAACAAAAAAATACAATTAAAAACTAAGTTGCTCCGCCAGAGTGTCTCTTTTGGGTCACTTTTGCTGGTCCCAAGCCCGGATTTGTTTGTCCCATGTGTAACTCTGTGTTGTTGTTTGTGTTGCACTGCTTTGCTTTATCTTGGCCAGGTCGCAGTGGTGTATGAGAACTTGTCCTTAACTGGCTTACCTGGTTAAATAAAGGTGACATTTTAAAAAATAAGCAACATTTTTTTATTTCCCAGAAAGGGGATGTAGCTCAGTGGTAGAGCGCATGCTTTGCATGTATGAGGTCCTAGGTTCAATCACCAGTTTCTCCTATTGTTTTGCAAAGACCCAACTTCTACTTTCCAGAATGTTGAAATTCTAAGCAGGAAACAGAGATGTGCAAAATCATTTGGTCTTGTAATCTGAAGAATATGCGTTCAATCCCTGTTAGTATATTTATAGAACAGAAGTGGCATGTTAGCCAACTTTTATGGCATCATTTTCAAAAACTGAAGTTCATGTTCTCGATCCCTGTCCGTACCTGTTTTAAGAATTGCTGCTATCATTTCATTGTAGTTTCAATGGAGTGGTGTATATAAAAAGTACATTGTATTAATAGTTCACCCCTCCGCTTCCAGACTGTATATGAATGTGGGAAGCCGCTGCTGGCTGATCCCGCCCTGGCTTACATTTAAAAAAAAACACGATTAACCTGAATTAGGGCCAGACTAGGTACCATCATTTTCTCACATTGCAATTGAAAGTTTTTTCTATTGTCTCTTTTTGGTCCATTTAGATTGTTAATGTAGATTGCATAGAATTATTTATTTTTATGTTATGGTTAAAAATGTTAATGTTTTACTGTGACTTGTCGTAGGCTCCTAAGTGGACCATAAGGTTAAAAACCAAACCAAATTAAGAAAACTAAACTGAAAAACAAAAAAATACAATTAAAAACTAAGTTGCTCTGCCAGAGTGTCTCTTTTGGGTCACTTTTGCTGGTCCCAAGCCCGGATTTGTTTGTTCCATGTGTAACTCTGTGTTGTTGTTTGTGTTGCACTGCTTTGCTTTATCTTGGCCAGGTCGCAGTGGTGTATGAGAACTTGTCCTTAACTGGCTTACCTGGTTAAATAAAGGTGACATTTAAAAAAATAAGCAACATGTATTTATTTCCCAGAAAGGGGATGTAGCTCAGTGGTAGAGCGCATGCTTTGCATGTATGAGGTCCTGGGTTCAATCACCAGCTTCTCCTTTTGTTTTGCAAAGACCCAACTTCTACTTTCCAGAATGTTGAAATTCTAAGCAGGAAACAGAGATGTGCAAAATCATTTGGTCTTGTAATCTGAAGAATATGCGTTCAATCCCTGTTAGTACATTTATAGAACAGAAGTGGCATGGTTGCCAACTTTTATGGCATCATTTTCAAAAACTGAAGTTCATGTTCTCGATCCCTGTCCGTACCTGTTTTAAGAATTGCTGCTATCATTTCATTGTAGTTTCAATGGAGTGGTGTATATAAAAAGTACATTGTATTAATAGTTCACCCCTCCGCTTCCAGACTGTATATGAATGTGGGAAGCCGCTGCTGGCTGATCCCGCCCTGGCTTACATTTAAAAAAAAACACGATTAACCTGAATTAGGGCCAGACTAGGTACCATCATTTTCTCACATTGCAATTGAAAGTTTTTTCTATTGTCTCTTTTTGGTCCATTTAGATTGTTAATGTAGATTGTATAGAATTATTTATTTTTATGTTATGGTTAAAAATGTTAATGTTTTACTGTGACTTGTCGTAGGCTCCTAAGTGGACCATAAGGTTAAAAACCAAACCAAATTAAGAAAACTAAACTGAAAAACAAAAAAATACAATTAAAAACTAAGTTGCTCCGCCAGAGTGTCTCTTTTGGGTCACTTTTGCTGGTCCCAAGCCCGGATTTGTTTGTCCCATGTGTAACTCTGTGTTGTTGTTTGTGTTGCACTGCTTTGCTTTATCTTGGCCAGGTCGCAGTGGTGTATGAGAACTTGTCCTTAACTGGCTTACCTGGTTAAATAAAGGTGACATTTTAAAAAATAAGCAACATTTTTTTATTTCCCAGAAAGGGGATGTAGCTCAGTGGTAGAGCGCATGCTTTGCATCCTGTGCTTGGCCCTACTATGTTGAACATAATAAACGGCTCTCTATCCACCGGATGTGTACCAAACTCATTAAAAGTGGCAGTAATAAAGCCTCTCTTGAAAAAGCCAAACCTTGACCCAGAAAATATAAAAAACTATCGGCCTATATCGAATCTTCCATTCCTCTCAAAAATTTTAGAAAAGGCTGTTGCGCAACAACTCACTGCCTTCCTGAAGACAAACAATGTATACGAAATGCTTCAGTCTGGTTTTAGACCCCATCATAGCACTGAGACGGCACTTGTGAAGGTGGTAAATGACATTTTAATGGCATCGGACCGAGGCTCTGCATCTGTCCTCGTGCTCCTAGACCTTAGTGCTGCTTTTGATACCATCGATCACCACATTCTTTTGGAGAGATTGGAAACCCAAATTGGTCTACACGGACAAGTTCTGGCCTGGTTTAGATCTTATCTGTCGGAAAGATATCAGTTTGTCTCTGTGAATGGTCTGTCCTCTGACAAATCAACTGTAAATTTCGGTGTTCCTCAAGGTTCCGTTTTAGGACCACTTTTGTTTTCACTATATATTTTACCTCTTGGGGATGTTATTCGAAAACATAATGTTAACTTTCACTGCTATGCAGATGACACACAGCTGTACATTTCAATTAAACATGGTGAAGCCCCAAAATTGCCCTTGCTAGAAGAATGTGTTTCAGACATAAGGAAGTGGATGGCTGCAAACTTTCTACTTTTAAACTCGGACAAAACAGAGATGCTTGTTCTAGGTCCCAAGAAACAAAGAGATCTTCTGTTGAATCTGACAATTAATCTTAATGGTTGTACAGTCGTCTCAAATAAAACTGTGAAGGACCTCGGCGTTACTCTGGACCCTGATCTCTCTTTTGAAGAACATATCAAGACCATTTCAAGGACAGCTTTTTTCCATCTACGAAACATTGCAAAAATCAGGAACTTTCTGTTCAAAAATGATGCAGAAAAATTAATCCATGCTTTTGTCACTTCCAGGTTAGACTACTGCAATGCTCTACTTTCCGGCTACCCGGATAAAGCACTAAATAAACTTCAGTTAGTGCTAAATACGGCTGCTAGAATCCTGACTAGAACCAAAAAATTTGATCATATTACTCCAGTGCTAGCCTCTCTACACTGGCTTCCTGTCAAAGCAAGGGCTGATTTCAAGGTTTTACTGCTAACCTACAAAGCATTACATGGGCTTGCTCCTATCTATCTCTCTGATTTGGTCCTGCCGTACATACCTACACGTACGCTACGGTCACAAGACGCAGGCCTCCTAATTGTCCCTAGAATTTTTAAGCAAACAGCTGGAGGCAGGGCTTTCTCCTATAGAGCTCCATTTTTATGGAACGGTCTGCCTACCCATGTCAGAGACGCAAACTCGGTCTCAACCTTTAAGTCTCTACTGAAGACTCATCTCTTCAGTGGGTCATATGATTGAGTGTAGTCTGGCCCAGGAGTGGGAGGGTGAACAGAAAGGCTCTGGAGCAACGAACCACCCTTGCTGTCTCTGCCTGGCCGGTTCCCCTCTTTCCACTGGGATTCTCTGCCTCTAACCCTATTACAGGGGCTGAGTCACTGGCTTTACTGGGGCTCTCTCATGCCGTCCCTGGAGGAGGTGCGTCACCTGAGTGGGTTGAGTCACTGATGTGGTCATCCTGTCTGGGTTGGCGCCCCCCCCCCCCCCCCCTTAAGTTGTGCCGTGGCGGAGGTCTTTGTGGGCTATACTCAGCCTTGTCTCAGGATGGTAAGTTGGTGGTTGAAGATATCCCTCTAGTGGTGTGGGGGCTGTGCTTTGGCAAAGTGGGTGGGGTTATATCCTTCCTGTTTGGCCCTGTCCGGGGGTGTCCTCGGAGTGGGCCACAGTGTCTCCTGACCCCTCCTGTCTCAGCCTCCAGTATTTATGCTGCAGTAGTTTATGTGTCGGGGGGCTAGGGTCAGTTTGTTATATCTGGAGTACTTCTCCTGTCCTATTCGGTGTCCTGTGTGAATCTAAGTGTGCGTTCTCTAATTCTCTCCTTCTCTCTTTCTCTCTCTCGGAGGACCTGAGCCCTAGGACCATGCCCCAGGACTACCTGACATGATGACTCCTTGCTGTCCCCAGTCCACCTGGCTGTGCTGCTGCTCCAGTTTCAACTGTTCTGCCTTATTATTATTCGACCATGCTGATCATTTATGAACATTTGAACATCTTGGCCATGTTCTGTTATAATCTCCACCCGGCACAGCCAGAAGAGGACTGGCCATCCCACATATGCTCTCTCTAATTCTCTCTTTCTTTCTCTCTCTCGGAGGACCTGAGCCCTAGGACCATGCCCCAGGAATACCTGACATGATGACTCCTTGCTGTCCCCAGTCCACCTGACTGTGCTGCTGCTCCAGTTTCAACTATTCTGCCTTATTATTATTCGACCATGCTGGTCATTTATGAACATTTGAACATCTTGACCATGTTTTGTTATAATCTCCACCCGGCACAGCCAGAAGAGGACTGGCCACCCCACATAGCCTGGTTCCTCTCTAGGTTTCTTCCTAGGTTTTGGCCTTTCTAGGGAGTTTTTCCTAGCCACCGTGCTTCTTCACCTGCATTGCTTGCTGTTTGGGGTTTTAGGCTGGGTTTCTGTACAGCACTTTGAGATATCAGCTGATGTACGAAGGGCTATATAAAATAAATTTGATTTGATTTGATTTGATTTGCATGTATGAGGTCCTAGGTTCAATCACCAGTTTCTCCTATTGTTTTGCAAAGACCCAACTTCTACTTTCCAGAATGTTGAAATTCTAAGCAGGAAACAGAGATGTGCAAAATCATTTGGTCTTGTAATCTGAAGAATATGCGTTCAATCCCTGTTAGTATATTTATAGAACAGAAGTGGCATGTTAGCCAACTTTTATGGCATCATTTTCAAAAACTGAAGTTCATGTTCTCGATCCCTGTCCGTACCTGTTTTAAGAATTGCTGCTATCATTTCATTGTAGTTTCAATGGAGTGGTGTATATAAAAAGTACATTGTATTAATAGTTCACCCCTCCGCTTCCAGACTGTATATGAATGTGGGAAGCCGCTGCTGGCTGATCCCGCCCTGGCTTACATTTTAAAAAAAACACGATTAACCTGAATTAGGGCCAGACTAGGTACCATCATTTTCTCACATTGCAATTGAAAGTTTTTTCTATTGTCTCTTTTTGGTCCATTTAGATTGTTAATGTAGATTGTATAGAATTATTTATTTTTATGTTATGGTTAAAAATGTTAATGTTTTACTGTGACTTGTCGTAGGCTCCTAAGTGGACCATAAGGTTAAAAACCAAACCAAATTAAGAAAACTAAACTGAAAAACAAAAAAATACAATTAAAAACTAAGTTGCTCCGCCAGAGTGTCTCTTTTGGGTCACTTTTGCTGGTCCCAAGCCCGGATTTGTTTGTTCCATGTGTAACTCTGTGTTGTTGTTTGTGTTGCACTGCTTTGCTTTATCTTGGCCAGGTCGCAGTGGTGTATGAGAACTTGTCCTTAACTGGCTTACCTGGTTAAATAAAGGTGACATTTAAAAAAATAAGCAACATGTATTTATTTCCCAGAAAGGGGATGTAGCTCAGTGGTAGAGCGCATGCTTTGCATGTATGAGGTCCTGGGTTCAATCACCAGCTTCTCCTTTTGTTTTGCAAAGACCCAACTTCTACTTTCCAGAATGTTGAAATTCTAAGCAGGAAACAGAGATGTGCAAAATCATTTGGTCTTGTAATCTGAAGAATATGCGTTCAATCCCTGTTAGTACATTTATAGAACAGAAGTGGCATGGTTGCCAACTTTTATGGCATCATTTTCAAAAACTGAAGTTCATGTTTTCGATCCCTGTCCGTACCTGTTTCAAGAATTGCTGCTATCATTTCATTGTAGTTTCAATGGAGTGGTGTATATAAAAGTACATTGTATTAATAGTTCACCCCTCCGCTTCCAGACTGTATATGAATGTGGGAAGCCGCCGCTTGCTGATCCCGCCCTGGCTTACATTTTTTTTTTTAAAACACGATTAACCTGAATAAGGGCCAGACTAGTTACCATCATTTTCTCACATTGCAATTGAACGTTTTTTCTATTGTCTCTTTTTGGTCCATTTAGATTGTTAATGTAGATTGTATAGAATTATTTATTTTTATGTTATGGTTAAAAATGTTAATGTTTTACTGTGACTTGTCGTAGGCTCCTAAGTGGACCATAAGGTTAAAAACCAAACCAAATTAAGAAAACTAAACTGAAAAACAAAAAAATACAATTAAAAACTAAGTTGCTCCGCCAGAGTGTCTCTTTTGGGTCACTTTTGCTGGTCCCTAGCCCGGATTTGTTTGTTCCATGTGTAACTCTGTGTTGTTGTTTGTGTTGCACTGCTTTGCTTTATCTTGGCCAGGTCGCAGTGGTGTATGAGAACTTGTCCTTAACTGGCTTACCTGGTTAAATAAAGGTGACATTTAAAAAAATAAGCAACATTTTTTTCTTTTGCAGAAAGGGGATGTAGCTCAGTGGTAGAGCGCATGTTTTGCATGTATGAGGTCCTGGGTTCAATCCCCAGCTTCTCCATGTTTTTTTGCAACGACCCAACTTCTACTTTCCAGAATGTTGAAATTCTAAGCAGGAAACAGAGATGTGCAAAATCATTTGGTCTTGTAATCTGAAGAATATGCGTTCAATCCCTGTTAGTACATTTATAGAACAGAAGTGGCATGGTAGCCAACTTTTATGGCATCATTTTCAAAAACTGAAGTTCATGTTTTCGATCCCTGTCCGTATCTGTTTCAAGAATTGCTGCTATCATTTCATTGTAGTTTCAATGGAGTGGTGTATATAAAAGTACATTGTATTAATAGTTCACCCCTCCGCTTCCAGACTGTATATGAATGTGGGAAGCCGCCGCTTGCTGATCCCGCCCTGGCTTACATTTTTTTTTTTAAAACACGATTAACCTGAATAAGGGCCAGACTAGTTACCATCATTTTCTCACATTGCAATTGAAAGTTTTTTCTATTGTCTCTTTTTGGTCCATTTAGATTGTTAATGTAGATTGTATAGAATTATTTATTTTTATGTTATGGTTAAAAATGTTAATGTTTTACTGTGACTTGTCGTAGGCTCCTAAGTGGACCATAAGGTTAAAAACCAAACCAAATTAAGAAAACTAAACTGAAAAACAAAAAAATACAATTAAAAACTAAGTTGCTCCGCCAGAGTGTCTCTTTTGGGTCACTTTTGCTGGTCCCTAGCCCGGATTTGTTTGTTCCATGTGTAACTCTGTGTTGTTGTTTGTGTTGCACTGCTTTGCTTTATCTTGGCCAGGTCGCAGTGGTGTATGAGAACTTGTCCTTAACTGGCTTACCTGGTTAAATAAAGGTGACATTTTAAAAAATAAGCAACATTTTTTTCTTTTTCAGAAAGGGGATGTAGCTCAGTGGTAGAGCGCATGCTTTGCATGTATGAGGTCCTGGGTTCAATCCCCAGCTTCTCCATGTTTTTTTGCAAAGACCCAACTTCTACTTTCCAGAATGTTGAAATTCTAAGCAGGAAACAGAGATGTGCAAAATCATTTGGTCTTGTAATCTGAAGAATATGCGTTCAATCCCTGTTAGTACATTTATAGAACAGAAGTGGCATGGTAGCCAACTTTTATGGCATCATTTTCAAAAACTGAAGTTCATGTTTTCGATCCCTGTCCGTATCTGTTTCAAGAATTGCTGCTATCATTTCATTGTAGTTTCAATGGAGTGGTGTATATAAAAGTACATTGTATTAATAGTTCACCCCTCCGCTTCCAGACTGTATATGAATGTGGGAAGCCGCCGCTTGCTGATCCCGCCCTGGCTTACATTTTTTTTTTTAAAACACGATTAACCTGAATAAGGGCCAGACTAGTTACCATCATTTTCTCACATTGCAATTAAAAGTTTTTTCAATTGTCTCTTTTTGGTCCATTTAGATTGTTAATGTAGATTGTATAGAATTATTTATTTTTATGTTATGGTTAAAAATGTTAATGTTTTACTGTGACTTGTCGTAGGCTCCTAAGTGGACCATAAGGTTAAAAACCAAACCAAATTAAGAAAACTAAACTGAAAAACAAAAAAATACAATTAAAAACTAAGTTGCTCCGCCAGAGTGTCTCTTTTGGGTCACTTTTGCTGGTCCCTAGCCCGGATTTGTTTGTTCCATGTGTAACTCTGTGTTGTTGTTTGTGTTGCACTGCTTTGCTTTATCTTGGCCAGGTCGCAGTGGTGTATGAGAACTTGTCCTTAACTGGCTTACCTGGTTAAATAAAGGTGACATTTTAAAAAATAAGCAACATTTTTTTCTTTTGCAGAAAGGGGATGTAGCTCAGTGGTAGAGCGCATGCTTTGCATGTATGAGGTCCTGGGTTCAATCCCCAGCTTCTCCATGTTTTTTTGCAACGACCCAACTTCTACTTTCCAGAATGTTGAAATTCTAAGCAGGAAACAGAGATGTGCAAAATCATTTGGTCTTGTAATCTGAAGAATATGCGTTCAATCCCTGTTAGTACATTTATAGAACAGAAGTGGCATGGTTGCCAACTTTTATGGCATCATTTTCAAAAACTGAAGTTCATGTTTTCGATCCCTGTCTGTATCTGTTTCAAGAATTGCTGCTATCATTTCATTGTAGTTTCAATGGAGTGGTGTATATAAAAGTACATTGTATTAATAGTTCACCCCTCCGCTTCCAGACTGTATATGAATGTGGGAAGCCGCCGCTTGTTGATCCCGCCCTGGCTTACATTTTTTTTTTTAAACACGATTAACCTGAATAAGGGCCAGACTAGTTACCATCATTTTCTCACATTGCAATTGAAAGTTTTTTCTATTGTCTCTTTTTGGTCCATTTAGATTGTTAATGTAGATTGTATAGAATTATTTATTTTTATGTTATGGTTAAAAATGTTAATGTTTTACTGTGACTTGTCGTAGGCTTCTAAGTGGACCATAAGGTTAAAAACCAAACCAAATTAAGAAAACTAAACTGAAAAACAAAAAAATACAATTAAAAACTAAGTTGCTCCGCCAGAGTGTCTCTTTTGGGTCACTTTTGCTGGTCCCTAGCCCGGATTTGTTTGTTCCATGTGTAACTCTGTGTTGTTGTTTGTGTTGCACTGCTTTGCTTTATCTTGGCCAGGTCGCAGTGGTGTATGAGAACTTGTCCTTAACTGGCTTACCTGGTTAAATAAAGGTGACATTTAAAAAAATAAGCAACATTTTTTTCTTTTGCAGAAAGGGGATGTAGCTCAGTGGTAGAGCGCATGCTTTGCATGTATGAGGTCCTGGGTTCAATCCCCAGCTTCTCCATGTTTTTTTGCAAAGACCCAACTTCTACTTTCCAGAATGTTGAAATTCTAAGCAGGAAACAGAGATGTGCAAAATCATTTGGTCTTGTAATCTGAAGAATATGCGTTCAATCCCTGTTAGTACATTTATAGAACAGAAGTGGCATGGTTGCCAACTTTTATGGCATCATTTTCAAAAACTGAAGTTCATGTTTTCGATCCCTGTCCGTATCTGTTTCAAGAATTGCTGCTATCATTTCATTGTAGTTTCAATGGAGTGGTGTATATAAAAGTACATTGTATTAATAGTTCACCCCTCCGCTTCCAGACTGTATATGAATGTGGGAAGCCGCCCCTGGCTGATCCCGCCCTGGCTTACAATTTAAAAAAAACACGATTAACCTGAATTAGGGCCAGACTAGTTACCATCATTTTCTCACATTGCAATTGAAAGTTTTTTCTATTGTCTCTTTTTGGTCCATTTAGATTGTTAATGTAGATTGTATAGAATTATTTATTTTTATGTTATGGTTAAAAATGTTAATGTTTTACTGTGACTTGTCGTAGGCTCCTAAGTGGACCATAAGGTTAAAAACCAAACCAAATTAAGAAAACTAAACTGAAAAACAAAAAAATACAATTAAAAACTAAGTTGCTCCGCCAGAGTGTCTCTTTTGGGTCACTTTTGCTGGTCCCAAGCCCGGATTTGTTTGTTCCATGTGTAACTCTGTGTTGTTGTTTGTGTTGCACTGCTTTGCTTTATCTTGGCCAGGTCGCAGTGGTGTATGAGAACTTGTCCTTAACTGGCTTACCTGGTTAAATAAAGGTAACATTTTAAAAAATAAGCAAAATATTTTTCTTTTGCATAAAGGGGATGTAGCTCAGTGGTAGAGCGCATGCTTTGCATGTATGAGGTCCTGGGTTCAATCACCAGCTTCTCCATGTTTTTTTGCAAAGACCCAACTTCTACTTTCCAGAATGTTGAAATTCTAAGCAGGAAACAGAGATGTGCAAAATCGTTTGGTCTTGTAATCTGAAGAATATGCGTTCAATCCCTGTTAGTACATTTATAGAACAGAAGTGGCATGGTTGCCAACTTTTATGGCATCATTTTCAAAAACTGAAGTTCATGTTTTCGATCCCTGTCCGTACCTGTTTCAAGAATTGCTGCTATCATTTCATTGTAGTTTCAATGGAGTGGTGTATATAAAAAGTGCATTGTATTAATAGTTCACCCCTCCGCTTCCAGACTGTATATGAATGTGGGAAGCCGCCACTGGCTGATCCCGCCCTGGCTTACATTTTTTTTTTTAATACACGATTAACCTGAATTAGGGCCAGACTAGTTACCATCATTTTCTCACATTGCAATTGAAAGTTTTTTCTATTGTCTCTTTTTGGTCCATTTAGATTGTTAATGTAGATTGTATAGAATTATTTATTTTTATGTTATGGTTAAAAATGTTAATGTTTTACTGTGACTTGTCGTAGGCTCCTAAGTGGACCATAAGGTTAAAAACCAAACCAAATTAAGAAAACTAAACTGAAAAACAAAAAAATACAATTAAAAACTAAGTTGCTCCGCCAGAGTGTCTCTTTTGGGTCACTTTTGCTGGTCCCAAGCCCGGATTTGTTTGTTCCATGTGTAACTCTGTGTTGTTGTTTGTGTTGCACTGCTTTGCTTTATCTTGGCCAGGTCGCAGTGGTGTATGAGAACTTGTCCTTAACTGGCTTACCTGGTTAAATAAAGGTGACATTTAAAAAAATAAGCAAAATGTTTTTCTTTTGCAGAAAGGGGATGTAGCTCAGTGGTAGAGCGCATGCTTTGCATGTATGAGGTCCTGGGTTCAATCCCCAGCTTCTCCATGTTTTTTTGCAAAGACCCAACTTCTACTTTCCAGAATGTTGAAATTCTAAGCAGGAAACAGAGATGTGCAAAATCATTTGGTCTTGTAATCTGAAGAATATGCGTTCAATCCCTGTTAGTACATTTATAGAACAGAAGTGGCATGGTTGCCAACTTTTATGGCATCATTTTCAAAAACTGAAGTTCATGTTTTCGATCCCTGTCCGTACCTGTTTCAAGAATTGCTGCTATCATTTCATTGTAGTTTCAATGGAGTGGTGTATATAAAAAGTACATTGTATTAATAGTTCACCCCTCCGCTTCCAGACTGTATATGAATGTGGGAAGCCGCCACTGGCTGATCCCGCCCTGGCTTACAATTTAAAAAAAACACGATTAACCTGAATTAGGGCCAGACTAGTTACCATCATTTTCTCACATTGCAATTGAAAGTTTTTTCTATTGTCTCTTTTTGGTCCATTTAGATTGTTAATGTAGATTGTATAGAATTATTTATTTTTATGTTATGGTTAAAAATGTTAATGTTTTACTGTGACTTGTCGTAGGCTCCTAAGTGGACCATAAGGTTAAAAACCAAACCAAATTAAGAAAACTAAACTGAAAAACAAAAAAATACAATTAAAAACTAAGTTGCTCCGCCAGAGTGTCTCTTTTGGGTCACTTTTGCTGGTCCCTAGCCCGGATTTGTTTGTTCCATGTGTAACTCTGTGTTGTTGTTGTGTTGCACTGCTTTGCTTTATCTTGGCCAGGTCGCAGTGGTGTATGAGAACTTGTCCTTAACTGGCTTACCTGGTTAAATAAAGGTGACATTTTAAAAAAAAAGCAACATTTTTTTATTTTGCAGAAAGGGGATGTAGCTCAGTGGTAGAGCGCATGCTTTGCATATATGAGGTCCTGGGTTCAATCCCCAGCTTCTCCATGTTTTTTTGCAAAGACCCAACTTCTACTTTCCAGAATGTTGAAATTCTAAGCAGGAAACAGAGATGTGCAAAATCATTTGGTCTTGTAATCTGAAGAATATGCGTTCAATCCCTGTTAGTACATTTATAGAACAGAAGTGGCATGGTTGCCAACTTTTATGGCATCATTTTCAAAAACTGAAGTTCATGTTTTCGATCCCTGTCCGTATCTGTTTCAAGAATTGCTGCTATCATTTCATTGTAGTTTCAATGGAGTGGTGTATATAAAAGTACATTGTATTAATAGTTCACCCCTCCGCTTCCAGACTGTATATGAATGTGGGAAGCCGCCCCTGGCTGATCCCGCCCTGGCTTACAATTTAAAAAAAACACGATTAACCTGAATTAGGGCCAGACTAGTTACCATCATTTTCTCACATTGCAATTGAAAGTTTTTTCTATTGTCTCTTTTTGGTCCATTTAGATTGTTAATGTAGATTGTATAGAATTATTTATTTTTATGTTATGGTTAAAAATGTTAATGTTTTACTGTGACTTGTCGTAGGCTCCTAAGTGGACCATAAGGTTAAAAACCAAACCAAATTAAGAAAACTAAACTGAAAAACAAAAAAATACAATTAAAAACTAAGTTGCTCCGCCAGAGTGTCTCTTTTGGGTCACTTTTGCTGGTCCCAAGCCCGGATTTGTTTGTTCCATGTGTAACTCTGTGTTGTTGTTTGTGTTGCACTGCTTTGCTTTATCTTGGCCAGGTCGCAGTGGTGTATGAGAACTTGTCCTTAACTGGCTTACCTGGTTAAATAAAGGTAACATTTTAAAAAATAAGCAAAATATTTTTCTTTTGCATAAAGGGGATGTAGCTCAGTGGTAGAGCGCATGCTTTGCATGTATGAGGTCCTGGGTTCAATCACCAGCTTCTCCATGTTTTTTTGCAAAGACCCAACTTCTACTTTCCAGAATGTTGAAATTCTAAGCAGGAAACAGAGATGTGCAAAATCGTTTGGTCTTGTAATCTGAAGAATATGCGTTCAATCCCTGTTAGTACATTTATAGAACAGAAGTGGCATGGTTGCCAACTTTTATGGCATCATTTTCAAAAACTGAAGTTCATGTTTTCGATCCCTGTCCGTACCTGTTTCAAGAATTGCTGCTATCATTTCATTGTAGTTTCAATGGAGTGGTGTATATAAAAAGTGCATTGTATTAATAGTTCACCCCTCCGCTTCCAGACTGTATATGAATGTGGGAAGCCGCCACTGGCTGATCCCGCCCTGGCTTACATTTTTTTTTTTAATACACGATTAACCTGAATTAGGGCCAGACTAGTTACCATCATTTTCTCACATTGCAATTGAAAGTTTTTTCTATTGTCTCTTTTTGGTCCATTTAGATTGTTAATGTAGATTGTATAGAATTATTTATTTTTATGTTATGGTTAAAAATGTTAATGTTTTACTGTGACTTGTCGTAGGCTCCTAAGTGGACCATAAGGTTAAAAACCAAACCAAATTACGAAAACTAAACTGAAAAACAAAAAAATACAATTAAAAACTAAGTTGCTCCGCCAGAGTGTCTCTTTTGGGTCACTTTTGCTGGTCCCAAGCCCGGATTTGTTTGTTCCATGTGTAACTCTGTGTTGTTGTTTGTGTTGCACTGCTTTGCTTTATCTTGGCCAGGTCGCAGTGGTGTATGAGAACTTGTCCTTAACTGGCTTACCTGGTTAAATAAAGGTGACATTTAAAAAAATAAGCAAAATGTTTTTCTTTTGCAGAAAGGGGATGTAGCTCAGTGGTAGAGCGCATGCTTTGCATGTATGAGGTCCTGGGTTCAATCCCCAGCTTCTCCATGTTTTTTTGCAAAGACCCAACTTCTACTTTCCAGAATGTTGAAATTCTAAGCAGGAAACAGAGATGTGCAAAATCATTTGGTCTTGTAATCTGAAGAATATGCGTTCAATCCCTGTTAGTACATTTATAGAACAGAAGTGGCATGGTTGCCAACTTTTATGGCATCATTTTCAAAAACTGAAGTTCATGTTTTCGATCCCTGTCCGTACCTGTTTCAAGAATTGCTGCTATCATTTCATTGTAGTTTCAATGGAGTGGTGTATATAAAAAGTACATTGTATTAATAGTTCACCCCTCCGCTTCCAGACTGTATATGAATGTGGGAAGCCGCCACTGGCTGATCCCGCCCTGGCTTACAATTTAAAAAAAACACGATTAACCTGAATTAGGGCCAGACTAGTTACCATCATTTTCTCACATTGCAATTGAAAGTTTTTTCTATTGTCTCTTTTTGGTCCATTTAGATTGTTAATGTAGATTGTATAGAATTATTTATTTTTATGTTATGGTTAAAAATGTTAATGTTTTACTGTGACTTGTCGTAGGCTCCTAAGTGGACCATAAGGTTAAAAACCAAACCAAATTAAGAAAACTAAACTGAAAAACAAAAAAATACAATTAATAACTAAGTTGCTCCGCCAGAGTGTCTCTTTTGGGTCACTTTTGCTGGTCCCTAGCCCGGATTTGTTTGTTCCATGTGTAACTCTGTGTTGTTGTTGTGTTGCACTGCTTTGCTTTATCTTGGCCAGGTCGCAGTGGTGTATGAGAACTTGTCCTTAACTGGCTTACCTGGTTAAATAAAGGTGACATTTTAAAAAAAAAGCAACATTTTTTTATTTTGCAGAAAGGGGATGTAGCTCAGTGGTAGAGCGCATGCTTTGCATGTATGAGGTCCTGGGTTCAATCCCCAGCTTCTCCATGTTTTTTTGCAAAGACCCAACTTCTACTTTCCAGAATGTTGAAATTCTAAGCAGGAAACAGAGATGTGCAAAATCATTTGGTCTTGTAATCTGAAGAATATGCGTTCAATCCCTGTTAGTACATTTATAGAACAGAAGTGGCATGGTTGCCAACTTTTATGGCATCATTTTCAAAAACTGAAGTTCATGTTTTTGATCCCTGTCCGTACCTGTTTCAAGAATTGCTGCTATCATTTCATTGTAGTTTCAATGGAGTGGTGTATATAAAAAGTACATTGTATTAATAGTTCACCCCTCCGCTTCCAGACTGTATATGAATGTGGGAAGCCGCCACTGGCTGATCCCGCCCTGGCTTACATTTTTTTTTTTTAAACACGATTAACCTGAATTAGGGCCAGACTAGTTACCATCATTTTCTCACATTGCAATTGAAAGTTTTTTCTATTGTCTCTTTTTGGTCCATTTAGATTGTTAATGTAGATTGCATAGAATTATTTATTTTTATGTTATGTTAAAAATGTTAATGTTTTACTGTGACTTGTCGTAGGCTCCTAAGTGGACCATAAGGTTAAAAACCAAACCAAATTAAGAAAACTAAACTGAAAAACAAAAAAATACAATTAAAAACTAAGTTGCTCCGCCAGAGTGTCTCTTTTGGGTCACTTTTGATAGTCCCAAGCCCGGATTTGTTTGTTCCATGTGTAACTCTGTGTTGTTGTTTGTGTTGCACTGCTTTGCTTTATCTTGGCCAGGTCGCAGTGGTGTATGAGAACTTGTCCTTAACTGGCTTACCTGGTTAAATAAAGGTGACATTTAAAAAAATAAGCAACATTTTTTTATTTTGCAGAAAGGGGATGTAGCTCAGTGGTAGAGCGCATGCTTTGCATGTATGAGGTCCTGGGTTCAATCACCAGCTTCTCCTTTTGTTTTGCAAAGACCCAACTTCTACTTTCCAGAATGTTGAAATTCTAAGCAGGAAACAGAGATGTGCAAAATCATTTGGTCTTGTAATCTGAAGAATATGCGTTCAATCCCTGTTAGTACATTTATAGAACAGAAGTGGCATGGTAGCCAACTTTTATGGCATCATTTTCAAAAACTGAAGTTCATGTTCTCGATCCCTGTCCGTACCTGTTTTAAGAATTGCTGCTATCATTTCATTGTAGTTTCAATGGAGTGGTGTATATAAAAAGTAAATTGTATTAATAGTTCACCCCTCCGCTTCCAGACTGTATATGAATGTGGGAAGCCGCTGCTGGCTGATCCCGCCCTGGCTTACATTTAAAAAAAAACACGATTAACCTGAATTAGGGCCAGACTAGGTACCATCATTTTCTCACATTGCAATTTAAAGTTTTTTTCTATTGTCTCTTTTTGGTCCATTTAGATTGTTAATGTAGATTGCATAGAATTATTTATTTTTATGTTATGTTAAAAATGTTAATGTTTTATTGTGACTTGTCGTAGGCTCCTAAGTGGACCATAAGGTTAAAAACCAAACCAAATTAAGAAAACTAAACTGAAAAACAAAAAAATACAATTAAAAACTAAGTTGCTCCGCCAGAGTGTCTCTTTTGGGTCACTTTTGCTGGTCCCAAGCCCGGATTTGTTTGTTCCATGTGTAACTCTGTGTTGTTGTTTGTGTTGCACTGCTTTGCTTTATCTTGGCCAGGTCGCAGTGGTGTATGAGAACTTGTCCTTAACTGGCTTACCTGGTTAAATAAAGGTGACATTTAAAAAAATAAGCAACATTTTTTTCTTTTGCAGAAAGGGGATGTAGCTCAGTGGTAGAGCGCATGCTTTGCATGTATGAGGTCCTGGGATCAATCCCCAGCTTCTCCATGTTTTTTTGCAAAGACCCAACTTCTACTTTCCAGAATGTTGAAATTCTAAGCAGGAAACAGAGATGTGCAAAATCATTTGGTCTTGTAATCTGAAGAATATGCGTTCAATCCCTGTTAGTACATTTATAAAACAGAAGTGGCATGTTAGCCAACTTTTATGGCATCATTTTCAAAAACTGAAGTTCATGTTCTCGATCCCTGTCCGTACCTGTTTTAAGAATTGCTGCTATCATTTCATTGTAGTTTCAATGGAGTGGTGTATATAAAAAGTACATTGTATTAATAGTTCACCCCTCCGCTTCCAGACTGTATATGAATGTGGGAAGCCGCTGCTGGCTGATCCCGCCCTGGCTTACATTTAAAAAAAAACACGATTAACCTGAATTAGGGCCAGACTAGGTACCATCATTTTCTCACATTGCAATTGAAAGTTTTTTTCTATTGTCTCTTTTTGGTCCATTTAGATTGTTAATGTAGATTGCATAGAATTATTTATTTTTATGTTATGTTAAAAATGTTAATGTTTTACTGTGACTTGTCGTAGGCTCCTAAGTGGACCATAAGGTTAAAAACCAAACCAAATTAAGAAAACTAAACTGAAAAACAAAAAAATACAATTAAAAACTAAGTTGCTCCGCCAGAGTGTCTCTTTTGGGTCACTTTTGCTGGTCCCAAGCCCGGATTTGTTTGTTCCATGTGTAACTCTGTGTTGTTGTTTGTGTTGCACTGCTTTGCTTTATCTTGGCCAGGTCGCAGTGGTGTATGAGAACTTGTCCTTAACTGGCTTACCTGGTTAAATAAAGGTGACATTTAAAAAAATAAGCAACATTTTTATCTTTTGCAGAAAGGGGATGTAGCTCAGTGGTAGAGCGCATGCTTTGCATGTATGAGGTCCTGGGATCAATCCCCAGCTTCTCCATGTTTTTTTGCAAAGACCCAACTTCTACTTTCCAGAATGTTGAAATTCTAAGCAGGAAACAGAGATGTGCAAAATCATTTGGTCTTGTAATCTGAAGAATATGCGTTCAATCCCTGTTAGTACATTTATAAAACAGAAGTGGCATGGTAGCCAACTTTTATGGCATCATTTTCAAAAACTGAAGTTCATGTTCTCGATCCCTGTCCGTACCTGTTTTAAGAATTGCTGCTATCATTTCATTGTAGTTTCAATGGAGTGGTGTATATAAAAAGTACATTGTATTAATAGTTCACCCCTCCGCTTCCAGACTGTATATGAATGTGGGAAGCCGCTGCTGGCTGATCCCGCCCTGGCTTACATTTAAAAAAAAACACGATTAACCTGAATTAGGGCCAGACTAGTTACCATCATTTTCTCACATTGCAATTGAAAGTTTTTTTCTATTGTCTCTTTTTGGTTCATTTAGATTGTTAATGTAGATTGCATAGAATTATTTATTTTTATGTTATGGTTAAAAATGTTAATGTTTTACTGTGACTTGTCGTAGGCTCCTAAGTGGACCATAAGGTTAAAAACCAAACCAAATTAAGAAAACTAAACTGAAAAACAAAAAAATACAATTAAAAACTAAGTTGCTCCGCCAGAGTGTCTCTTTTGGGTCACTTTTGCTGGTCCCAAGCCCGGATTTGTTTGTCCCATGTGTAACTCTGTGTTGTTGTTTGTGTTGCACTGCTTTGCTTTATCTTGGCCAGGTCGCAGTGGTGTATGAGAACTTGTCCTTAACTGGCTTACCTGGTTAAATAAAGGTGACATTTAAAAAAATAAGCAACATTTATTTATTTCCCAGAAAGGGGATGTAGCTCAGTGGTAGAGCGCATGCTTTGCATGTATGAGGTCCTAGGTTCAATCACCAGCTTCTCCTTTTGTTTTGCAAAGACCCAACTTCTACTTTCCAGAATGTTGAAATTCTAAGCAGGAAACAGAGATGTGCAAAATCATTTGGTCTTGTAATCTGAAGAATATGCGTTCAATCCCTGTTAGTACATTTATAGAACAGAAGTGGCATGTTAGCCAACTTTTATGGCATCATTTTCAAAAACTGAAGTTCATGTTCTCGATCCCTGTCCGTACCTGTTTTAAGAATTGCTGCTATCATTTCATTGTAGTTTCAATGGAGTGGTGTATATAAAAAGTACATTGTATTAATAGTTCACCCCTCCGCTTCCAGACTGTATATGAATGTGGGAAGCCGCTGCTGGCTGATCCCGCCCTGGCTTACATTTTAAAAAAAACACGATTAACCTGAATTAGGGCCAGACTAGGTACCATCATTTTCTCACATTGCAATTGAAAGTTTTTTTCTATTGTCTCTTTTTGGTCCATTTAGATTGTTAATGTAGATTGCATAGAATTATTTATTTTTATGTTATGGTTAAAAATGTTAATGTTTTACTGTGACTTGTCGTAGGCTCCTAAGTGGACCATAAGGTTAAAAACCAAACCAAATTAAGAAAACTAAACTGAAAAACAGAAAAATACAATTAAAAACTAAGTTGCTCCGCCAGAGTGTCTCTTTTGGGTCACTTTTGCTTGTCCCAAGCCCGGATTTGTTTGTTCCATGTGTAACTATGTGTTGTTGTTTGTGTTGCACTGCTTTGCTTTATCTTGGCCAGGTCGCAGTGGTGTATGAGAACTTGTCCTTAACTGGCTTACCTGGTTAAATAAAGGTGACATTTTAAAAAATAAGCAACATTTTTTTCTTTCGCAGAAAGGGGATGTAGCTCAGTGGTAGAGCGCATGCTTTGCATGTATGAGGTCCTGGGATCAATCCCCAGCTTCTCCATGTTTTTTTTGCAAAGACCCAACTTCTACTTTCCAGAATGTTGAAATTCTAAGCAGGAAACAGAGATGTGCAAAATCATTTGGTCTTGTAATCTGAAGAATATGTGTTCAATCCCTGTTAGTACATTTATAGAACAGAAGTGGCATTGTAGCCAACTTTTATGGCATCATTTTCAAAAACTGAAGTTCATGTTTTCGATCCCTGTCCGTACCTGTTTCAATAATTGCTGCTATCATTTCATTGTAGTTTCAATGGAGTGGTGTATATAAAAAGTACATTGTATTAATAGTTCACCCCTCCGCTTCCAGACTGTATATGAATGTGGGAAGCCGCCACTGGCTGATCCCGCCCTGGCTTACATTTTTTTTTTTAATACACGATTAACCTGAATTAGGGCCAGACTAGTTACCATCATTTTCTCACATTGCAATTGAAAGTTTTTTCTATTGTCTCTTTTTGGTCCATTTAGATTGTTAATGTAGATTGTATAGAATTATTTATTTTTATGTTATGGTTAAAAATGTTAATGTTTTACTGTGACTTGTCGTAGGCTCCTAAGTGGACCATAAGGTTAAAAACCAAACCAAATTAAGAAAACTAAACTGAAAAACAAAAAAATACAATTAAAAACTAAGTTGCTCCGCCAGAGTGTCTCTTTTGGGTCACTTTTGCTGGTCCCAAGCCCGGATTTGTTTGTTCCATGTGTAACTCTGTGTTGTTGTTTGTGTTGCACTGCTTTGCTTTATCTTGGCCAGGTCGCAGTGGTGTATGAGAACTTGTCCTTAACTGGCTTACCTGGTTAAATAAAGGTGACATTTAAAAAAATAAGCAACATTTTTTCTTTTGCAGAAAGGGGATGTAGCTCAGTGGTAGAGCGCATGCTTTGCATGTATGAGGTCCTGGGATCAATCCCCAGCTTCTCCATGTTTTTTTGCAAAGACCCAACTTCTACTTTCCAGAATGTTGAAATTCTAAGCAGGAAACAGAGCTGTGCAAAATCATTTGGTCTTGTAATCTGAAGAATATGTGTTCAATCCCTGTTAGTACATTTATAGAACAGAAGTGGCATGTTAGCCAACTTTTATGGCATCATTTTCAAAAACTGAAGTTCATGTTCTCGATCCCTGTCCGTACCTGTTTTAAGAATTGCTGCTATCATTTCATTGTAGTTTCAATGGAGTGGTGTATATAAAAAGTACATTGTATTAATAGTTCACCCCTCCGCTTCCAGACTGTATATGAATGTGGGAAGCCGCTGCTGGCTGATCCCGCCCTGGCTTACATTTAAAAAAAAACACGATTAACCTGAATTAGGGCCAGACTAGGTACCATCATTTTCTCACATTGCAATTGAAAGTTTTTTTCTATTGTCTCTTTTTGGTCCATTTAGATTGTTAATGTAGATTGCATAGAATTATTTATTTTTATGTTATGTTAAAAATGTTAATGTTTTACTGTGACTTGTCGTAGGCTCCTAAGTGGACCATAAGGTTAAAAACCAAACCAAATTAAGAAAACTAAACTGAAAAACAAAAAAATACAATTAAAAACTAAGTTGCTCCGCCAGAGTGTCTCTTTTGGGTCACTTTTGCTGGTCCCAAGCCCGGATTTGTTTGTTCCATGTGTAACTCTGTGTTGTTGTTTGTGTTGCACTGCTTTGCTTTATCTTGGCCAGGTCGCAGTGGTGTATGAGAACTTGTCCTTAACTGGCTTACCTGGTTAAATAAAGGTGACATTTAAAAAAATAAGCAACATTTTTTTATTTTGCAGAAAGGGGATGTAGCTCAGTGGTAGAGCGCATGCTTTGCATGTATGAGGTCCTGGGATCAATCCCCAGCTTCTCCATGTTTTTTTGCAAAGACCCAACTTCTACTTTCCAGAATGTTGAAATTCTAAGCAGGAAACAGAGATGTGCAAAATCATTTGGTCTTGTAATCTGAAGAATATGTGTTCAATCCCTGTTAGTACATTTATAGAACAGAAGTGGCATGGTAGCCAACTTTTATGGCATCATTTTCAAAAACTGAAGTTCATGTTTTCGATCCCTGTCCGTACCTGTTTTAAGAATTGCTGCTATCATTTCATTGTAGTTTCAATGGAGTGGTGTATATAAAAAGTACATTGTATTAATAGTTCACCCCTCCGCTTCCAGACTGTATATGAATGTGGGAAGCCGCTGCTGGCTGATCCCGCCCTGGCTTACATTTAAAAAAAAACACGATTAACCTGAATTAGGGCCAGACTAGGTACCATCATTTTCTCACATTGCAATTGAAAGTTTTTTTCTATTGTCTCTTTTTGGTCCATTTAGATTGTTAATGTAGATTGCATAGAATTATTTATTTTTATGTTATGGTTAAAAATGTTAATGTTTTACTGTGACTTGTCGTAGGCTCCTAAGTGGACCATAAGGTTAAAAACCAAACCAAATTAAGAAAACTAAACTGAAAAACAAAAAAATACAATTAAAAACTAAGTTGCTCCGCCAGAGTGTCTCTTTTGGGTCACTTTTGCTGGTCCCAAGCCCGGATTTGTTTGTCCCATGTGTAACTCTGTGTTGTTGTTTGTGTTGCACTGCTTTGCTTTATCTTGGCCAGGTCGCAGTGGTGTATGAGAACTTGTCCTTAACTGGCTTACCTGGTTAAATAAAGGTGACATTTAAAAAAATTAGCAACATTTATTTATTTCCCAGAAAGGGGATGTAGCTCAGTGGTAGAGCGCATGCTTTGCATGTATGAGGTCCTAGGTTCAATCACCAGTTTCTCCTATTGTTTTGCAAAGACCCAACTTCTACTTTCCAGAATGTTGAAATTCTAAGCAGGAAACAGAGATGTGCAAAATCATTTGGTCTTGTAATCTGAAGAATATGCGTTCAATCCCTGTTAGTATATTTATAGAACAGAAGTGGCATGTTAGCCAACTTTTATGGCATCATTTTCAAAAACTGAAGTTCATGTTCTCGATCCCTGTCCGTACCTGTTTTAAGAATTGCTGCTATCATTTCATTGTAGTTTCAATGGAGTGGTGTATATAAAAAGTACATTGTATTAATAGTTCACCCCTCCGCTTCCAGACTGTATATGAATGTGGGAAGCCGCTGCTGGCTGATCCCGCCCTGGCTTACATTTAAAAAAAAACACGATTAACCTGAATTAGGGCCAGACTAGGTACCATCATTTTCTCACATTGCAATTGAAAGTTTTTTCTATTGTCTCTTTTTGGTCCATTTAGATTGTTAATGTAGATTGTATAGAATTATTTATTTTTATGTTATGGTTAAAAATGTTAATGTTTTACTGTGACTTGTCGTAGGCTCCTAAGTGGACCATAAGGTTAAAAACCAAACCAAATTAAGAAAACTAAACTGAAAAACAAAAAAATACAATTAAAAACTAAGTTGCTCCGCCAGAGTGTCTCTTTTGGGTCACTTTTGCTGGTCCCAAGCCCGGATTTGTTTGTCCCATGTGTAACTCTGTGTTGTTGTTTGTGTTGCACTGCTTTGCTTTATCTTGGCCAGGTCGCAGTGGTGTATGAGAACTTGTCCTTAACTGGCTTACCTGGTTAAATAAAGGTGACATTTTAAAAAATAAGCAACATTTTTTTATTTCCCAGAAAGGGGATGTAGCTCAGTGGTAGAGCGCATGCTTTGCATGTATGAGGTCCTAGGTTCAATCACCAGTTTCTCCTATTGTTTTGCAAAGACCCAACTTCTACTTTCCAGAATGTTGAAATTCTAAGCAGGAAACAGAGATGTGCAAAATCATTTGGTCTTGTAATCTGAAGAATATGCGTTCAATCCCTGTTAGTATATTTATAGAACAGAAGTGGCATGTTAGCCAACTTTTATGGCATCATTTTCAAAAACTGAAGTTCATGTTCTCGATCCCTGTCCGTACCTGTTTTAAGAATTGCTGCTATCATTTCATTGTAGTTTCAATGGAGTGGTGTATATAAAAAGTACATTGTATTAATAGTTCACCCCTCCGCTTCCAGACTGTATATGAATGTGGGAAGCCGCTGCTGGCTGATCCCGCCCTGGCTTACATTTAAAAAAAAACACGATTAACCTGAATTAGGGCCAGACTAGGTACCATCATTTTCTCACATTGCAATTGAAAGTTTTTTCTATTGTCTCTTTTTGGTCCATTTAGATTGTTAATGTAGATTGTATAGAATTATTTATTTTTATGTTATGGTTAAAAATGTTAATGTTTTACTGTGACTTGTCGTAGGCTCCTAAGTGGACCATAAGGTTAAAAACCAAACCAAATTAAGAAAACTAAACTGAAAAACAAAAAAATACAATTAAAAACTAAGTTGCTCTGCCAGAGTGTCTCTTTTGGGTCACTTTTGCTGGTCCCAAGCCCGGATTTGTTTGTTCCATGTGTAACTCTGTGTTGTTGTTTGTGTTGCACTGCTTTGCTTTATCTTGGCCAGGTCGCAGTGGTGTATGAGAACTTGTCCTTAACTGGCTTACCTGGTTAAATAAAGGTGACATTTAAAAAAATAAGCAACATGTATTTATTTCCCAGAAAGGGGATGTAGCTCAGTGGTAGAGCGCATGCTTTGCATGTATGAGGTCCTGGGTTCAATCACCAGCTTCTCCTTTTGTTTTGCAAAGACCCAACTTCTACTTTCCAGAATGTTGAAATTCTAAGCAGGAAACAGAGATGTGCAAAATCATTTGGTCTTGTAATCTGAAGAATATGCGTTCAATCCCTGTTAGTACATTTATAGAACAGAAGTGGCATGGTTGCCAACTTTTATGGCATCATTTTCAAAAACTGAAGTTCATGTTCTCGATCCCTGTCCGTACCTGTTTTAAGAATTGCTGCTATCATTTCATTGTAGTTTCAATGGAGTGGTGTATATAAAAAGTACATTGTATTAATAGTTCACCCCTCCGCTTCCAGACTGTATATGAATGTGGGAAGCCGCTGCTGGCTGATCCCGCCCTGGCTTACATTTAAAAAAAAACACGATTAACCTGAATTAGGGCCAGACTAGGTACCATCATTTTCTCACATTGCAATTGAAAGTTTTTTCTATTGTCTCTTTTTGGTCCATTTAGATTGTTAATGTAGATTGTATAGAATTATTTATTTTTATGTTATGGTTAAAAATGTTAATGTTTTACTGTGACTTGTCGTAGGCTCCTAAGTGGACCATAAGGTTAAAAACCAAACCAAATTAAGAAAACTAAACTGAAAAACAAAAAAATACAATTAAAAACTAAGTTGCTCCGCCAGAGTGTCTCTTTTGGGTCACTTTTGCTGGTCCCAAGCCCGGATTTGTTTGTCCCATGTGTAACTCTGTGTTGTTGTTTGTGTTGCACTGCTTTGCTTTATCTTGGCCAGGTCGCAGTGGTGTATGAGAACTTGTCCTTAACTGGCTTACCTGGTTAAATAAAGGTGACATTTTAAAAAATAAGCAACATTTTTTTATTTCCCAGAAAGGGGATGTAGCTCAGTGGTAGAGCGCATGCTTTGCATGTATGAGGTCCTAGGTTCAATCACCAGTTTCTCCTATTGTTTTGCAAAGACCCAACTTCTACTTTCCAGAATGTTGAAATTCTAAGCAGGAAACAGAGATGTGCAAAATCATTTGGTCTTGTAATCTGAAGAATATGCGTTCAATCCCTGTTAGTATATTTATAGAACAGAAGTGGCATGTTAGCCAACTTTTATGGCATCATTTTCAAAAACTGAAGTTCATGTTCTCGATCCCTGTCCGTACCTGTTTTAAGAATTGCTGCTATCATTTCATTGTAGTTTCAATGGAGTGGTGTATATAAAAAGTACATTGTATTAATAGTTCACCCCTCCGCTTCCAGACTGTATATGAATGTGGGAAGCCGCTGCTGGCTGATCCCGCCCTGGCTTACATTTAAAAAAAAACACGATTAACCTGAATTAGGGCCAGACTAGGTACCATCATTTTCTCACATTGCAATTGAAAGTTTTTTCTATTGTCTCTTTTTGGTCCATTTAGATTGTTAATGTAGATTGTATAGAATTATTTATTTTTATGTTATGGTTAAAAATGTTAATGTTTTACTGTGACTTGTCGTAGGCTCCTAAGTGGACCATAAGGTTAAAAACCAAACCAAATTAAGAAAACTAAACTGAAAAACAAAAAAATACAATTAAAAACTAAGTTGCTCCGCCAGAGTGTCTCTTTTGGGTCACTTTTGCTGGTCCCAAGCCCGGATTTGTTTGTTCCATGTGTAACTCTGTGTTGTTGTTTGTGTTGCACTGCTTTGCTTTATCTTGGCCAGGTCGCAGTGGTGTATGAGAACTTGTCCTTAACTGGCTTACCTGGTTAAATAAAGGTGACATTTAAAAAAATAAGCAACATGTATTTATTTCCCAGAAAGGGGATGTAGCTCAGTGGTAGAGCGCATGCTTTGCATGTATGAGGTCCTGGGTTCAATCACCAGCTTCTCCTTTTGTTTTGCAAAGACCCAACTTCTACTTTCCAGAATGTTGAAATTCTAAGCAGGAAACAGAGATGTGCAAAATCATTTGGTCTTGTAATCTGAAGAATATGCGTTCAATCCCTGTTAGTACATTTATAGAACAGAAGTGGCATGGTTGCCAACTTTTATGGCATCATTTTCAAAAACTGAAGTTCATGTTTTCGATCCCTGTCCGTACCTGTTTCAAGAATTGCTGCTATCATTTCATTGTAGTTTCAATGGAGTGGTGTATATAAAAAGTACATTGTATTAATAGTTCACCCCTCCGCTTCCAGACTGTATATGAATGTGGGAAGCCGCCACTGGCTGATCCCGCCCTGGCTTACAATTTAAAAAAACCACGATTAACCTGAATTAGGGCCAGACTAGTTACCATCATTTTCTCACATTGCAATTGAAAGTTTTTTCTATTGTCTCTTTTTGGTCCATTTAGATTGTTAATGTAGATTGTATAGAATTATTTATTTTTATGTTATGGTTAAAAATGTTAATGTTTTACTGTGACTTGTCGTAGGCTCCTAAGTGGACCATAAGGTTAAAAACCAAACCAAATTAAGAAAACTAAACTGAAAAACAAAAAAATACAATTAAAAACTAAGTTGCTCCGCCAGAGTGTCTCTTTTGGGTCACTTTTGCTGGTCCCAAGCCCGGATTTGTTTGTCCCATGTGTAACTCTGTGTTGTTGTTTGTGTTGCACTGCTTTGCTTTATCTTGGCCAGGTCGCAGTGGTGTATGAGAACTTGTCCTTAACTGGCTTACCTGGTTAAATAAAGGTGACATTTTAAAAAATAAGCAACATTTTTTTATTTCCCAGAAAGGGGATGTAGCTCAGTGGTAGAGCGCATGCTTTGCATGTATGAGGTCCTAGGTTCAATCACCAGTTTCTCCTATTGTTTTGCAAAGACCCAACTTCTACTTTCCAGAATGTTGAAATTCTAAGCAGGAAACAGAGATGTGCAAAATCATTTGGTCTTGTAATCTGAAGAATATGCGTTCAATCCCTGTTAGTATATTTATAGAACAGAAGTGGCATGTTAGCCAACTTTTATGGCATCATTTTCAAAAACTGAAGTTCATGTTCTCGATCCCTGTCCGTACCTGTTTTAAGAATTGCTGCTATCATTTCATTGTAGTTTCAATGGAGTGGTGTATATAAAAAGTACATTGTATTAATAGTTCACCCCTCCGCTTCCAGACTGTATATGAATGTGGGAAGCCGCTGCTGGCTGATCCCGCCCTGGCTTACATTTAAAAAAAAACACGATTAACCTGAATTAGGGCCAGACTAGGTACCATCATTTTCTCACATTGCAATTGAAAGTTTTTTCTATTGTCTCTTTTTGGTCCATTTAGATTGTTAATGTAGATTGTATAGAATTATTTATTTTTATGTTATGGTTAAAAATGTTAATGTTTTACTGTGACTTGTCGTAGGCTCCTAAGTGGACCATAAGGTTAAAAACCAAACCAAATTAAGAAAACTAAACTGAAAAACAAAAAAATACAATTAAAAACTAAGTTGCTCCGCCAGAGTGTCTCTTTTGGGTCACTTTTGCTGGTCCCAAGCCCGGATTTGTTTGTTCCATGTGTAACTCTGTGTTGTTGTTTGTGTTGCACTGCTTTGCTTTATCTTGGCCAGGTCGCAGTGGTGTATGAGAACTTGTCCTTAACTGGCTTACCTGGTTAAATAAAGGTGACATTTAAAAAAATAAGCAACATGTATTTATTTCCCAGAAAGGGGATGTAGCTCAGTGGTAGAGCGCATGCTTTGCATGTATGAGGTCCTGGGTTCAATCACCAGCTTCTCCTTTTGTTTTGCAAAGACCCAACTTCTACTTTCCAGAATGTTGAAATTCTAAGCAGGAAACAGAGATGTGCAAAATCATTTGGTCTTGTAATCTGAAGAATATGCGTTCAATCCCTGTTAGTACATTTATAGAACAGAAGTGGCATGGTTGCCAACTTTTATGGCATCATTTTCAAAAACTGAAGTTCATGTTTTCGATCCCTGTCCGTACCTGTTTCAAGAATTGCTGCTATCATTTCATTGTAGTTTCAATGGAGTGGTGTATATAAAAAGTACATTGTATTAATAGTTCACCCCTCCGCTTCCAGACTGTATATGAATGTGGGAAGCCGCCACTGGCTGATCCCGCCCTGGCTTACAATTTAAAAAAACCACGATTAACCTGAATTAGGGCCAGACTAGTTACCATCATTTTCTCACATTGCAATTGAAAGTTTTTTCTATTGTCTCTTTTTGGTCCATTTAGATTGTTAATGTAGATTGTATAGAATTATTTATTTTTATGTTATGGTTAAAAATGTTAATGTTTTACTGTGACTTGTCGTAGGCTCCTAAGTGGACCATAAGGTTAAAATCCAAACCAAATTAAGAAAACTAAACTGAAAAACAAAAAAATACAATTAAAAACTAAGTTGCTCCGCCAGAGTGTCTCTTTTGGGTCACTTTTGCTGGTCCCAAGCCCGGATTTGTTTGTTCCATGTGTAACTCTGTGTTGTTGTTTGTGTTGCACTGCTTTGCTTTATCTTGGCCAGGTCGCAGTGGTGTATGAGAACTTGTCCTTAACTGGCTTACCTGGTTAAATAAAGGTGACATTTAAAAAAATAAGCAAAATGTTTTTCTTTTGCAGAAAGGGCATGTAGCTCAGTGGTAGAGCGCATGCTTTGCATGTATGAGGTCCTGGGTTCAATCCCCAGCTTCTCCATGTTTTTTTGCAAAGACCCAACTTCTACTTTCCAGAATGTTGAAATTCTAAGCAGGAAACAGAGATGTGCAAAATCATTTGGTCTTGTAATCTGAAGAATATGCGTTCAATCCCTGTTAGTACATTTATAGAACAGAAGTGGCATGGTTGCCAACTTTTATGGCATCATTTTCAAAAACTGAAGTTCATGTTTTCGATCCCTGTCCGTACCTGTTTCAAGAATTGCTGCTATCATTTCATTGTAGTTTCAATGGAGTGGTGTATATAAAAAGTACATTGTATTAATAGTTCACCCCTCCGCTTCCAGACTGTATATGAATGTGGGAAGCCGCCACTGGCTGATCCCGCCCTGGCTTACAATTTAAAAAAAACACGATTAACCTGAATTAGGGCCAGACTAGTTACCATCATTTTCTCACATTGCAATTGAAAGTTTTTTCTATTGTCTCTTTTTGGTCCATTTAGATTGTTAATGTAGATTGTATAGAATTATTTATTTTTATGTTATGGTTAAAAATGTTACTGTTTTACTGTGACTTGTCGTAGGCTCCTAAGTGGACCATAAGGTTAAAAACCAAACCAAATTAAGAAAACTAAACTGAAAAACAAAAAAATACAATTAAAAACTAAGTTGCTCCGCCAGAGTGTCTCTTTTGGGTCACTTTTGCTGGTCCCAAGCCCGGATTTGTTTGTTCCATGTGTAACTCTGTGTTGTTGTTTGTGTTGCACTGCTTTGCTTTATCTTGGCCAGGTCGCAGTGGTGTATGAGAACTTGTCCTTAACTGGCTTACCTGGTTAAATAAAGGTGACATTTAAAAAAATAAGCAAAATGTTTTTCTTTTGCAGAAAGGGCATGTAGCTCAGTGGTAGAGCGCATGCTTTGCATGTATGAGGTCCTGGGTTCAATCCCCAGCTTCTCCATGTTTTTTTGCAAAGACCCAACTTCTACTTTCCAGAATGTTGAAATTCTAAGCAGGAAACAGAGATGTGCAAAATCATTTGGTCTTGTAATCTGAAGAATATGCGTTCAATCCCTGTTAGTACATTTATAGAACAGAAGTGGCATGGTTGCCAACTTTTATGGCATCATTTTCAAAAACTGAAGTTCATGTTTTCGATCCCTGTCCGTACCTGTTTCAAGAATTGCTGCTATCATTTCATTGTAGTTTCAATGGAGTGGTGTATATAAAAAGTACATTGTATTAATAGTTCACCCCTCCGCTTCCAGACTGTATATGAATGTGGGAAGCCGCCACTGGCTGATCCCGCCCTGGCTTACAATTTAAAAAAAACACGATTAACCTGAATTAGGGCCAGACTAGTTACCATCATTTTCTCACATTGCAATTGAAAGTTTTTTCTATTGTCTCTTTTTGGTCCATTTAGATTGTTAATGTAGATTGTATAGAATTATTTATTTTTATGTTATGGTTAAAAATGTTAATGTTTTACTGTGACTTGTCGTAGGCTCCTAAGTGGACCATAAGGTTAAAATCCAAACCAAATTAAGAAAACTAAACTGAAAAACAAAAAAATACAATTAAAAACTAAGTTGCTCCGCCAGAGTGTCTCTTTTGGGTCACTTTTGCTGGTCCCAAGCCCGGATTTGTTTGTTCCATGTGTAACTCTGTGTTGTTGTTTGTGTTGCACTGCTTTGCTTTATCTTGGCCAGGTCGCAGTGGTGTATGAGAACTTGTCCTTAACTGGCTTACCTGGTTAAATAAAGGTGACATTTAAAAAAATAAGCAAAATGTTTTTCTTTTGCAGAAAGGGCATGTAGCTCAGTGGTAGAGCGCATGCTTTGCATGTATGAGGTCCTGGGTTCAATCCCCAGCTTCTCTATGTTTTTTTGCAAAGACCCAACTTCTACTTTCCAGAATGTTGAAATTCTAAGCAGGAAACAGAGATGTGCAAAATCATTTGGTCTTGTAATCTGAAGAATATGCGTTCAATCCCTGTTAGTACATTTATAGAACAGAAGTGGCATGGTTGCCAACTTTTATGGCATCATTTTCAAAAACTGAAGTTCATGTTTTCGATCCCTGTCCGTACCTGTTTCAAGAATTGCTGCTATCATTTCATTGTAGTTTCAATGGAGTGGTGTATATAAAAAGTACATTGTATTAATAGTTCACCCCTCCGCTTCCAGACTGTATATGAATGTGGGAAGCCGCCACTGGCTGATCCCGCCCTGGCTTACAATTTAAAAAAAACACGATTAACCTGAATTAGGGCCAGACTAGTTACCATCATTTTCTCACATTGCAATTGAAAGTTTTTTCTATTGTCTCTTTTTGGTCCATTTAGATTGTTAATGTAGATTGTATAGAATTATTTATTTTTATGTTATGGTTAAAAATGTTAATGTTTTACTGTGACTTGTCGTAGGCTCCTAAGTGGACCATAAGGTTAAAAACCAAACCAAATTAAGAAAACTAAACTGAAAAACAAAAAAATACAATTAAAAACTAAGTTGCTCCGCCAGAGTGTCTCTTTTGGGTCACTTTTGCTGGTCCCTAGCCCGGATTTGTTTGTTCCATGTGTAACTCTGTGTTGTTGTTTGTGTTGCACTGCTTTGCTTTATCTTGGCCAGGTCGCAGTGGTGTATGAGAACTTGTCCTTAACTGGCTTACCTGGTTAAATAAAGGTGACATTTTAAAAAATAAGCAACATTTTTTTCTTTTGCAGAAAGGGGATGTAGCTCAGTGGTAGAGCGCATGCTTTGCATGTATGAGGTCCTGGGTTCAATCCCCAGCTTCTCCATGTTTTTTTGCAAAGACCCAACTTCTACTTTCCAGAATGTTGAAATTCTAAGCAGGAAACAGAGATGTGCAAAATCATTTGGTCTTGTAATCTGAAGAATATGCGTTCAATCCCTGTTAGTACATTTATAGAACAGAAGTGGCATGGTTGCCAACTTTTATGGCATCATTTTCAAAAACTGAAGTTCATGTTTTCGATCCCTGTCCGTACCTGTTTCAAGAATTGCTGCTATCATTTCATTGTAGTTTCAATGGAGTGGTGTATATAAAAAGTACATTGTATTAATAGTTCACCCCTCCGCTTCCAGACTGTATATGAATGTGGGAAGCCGCCGCTGGCTGATCCCGCCCTGGCCAACATTTTTTTTTAAAAACACGATTAACCTGAATAAGGGCCAGACTAGTTACCATCATTTTCTCACATTGCAATTGAAAGTTTTTTCTATTGTCTCTTTTTGGTCCATTTAGATTGTTAATGTAGATTGTATAGAATTATTTATTTTTATGTTATGGTTAAAAATGTTAATGTTTTACTGTGACTTGTCGTAGGCTCCTAAGTGGACCATAAGGTTAAAAACCAAACCAAATTAAGAAAACTAAACTGAAAAACAAAAAAATACAATTAAAAACTAAGTTGCTCCGCCAGAGTGTCTCTTTTGGGTCACTTTTGCTGGTCCCTAGCCCGGATTTGTTTGTTCCATGTGTAACTCTGTGTTGTTGTTTGTGTTGCACTGCTTTGCTTTATCTTGGCCAGGTCGCAGTGGTGTATGAGAACTTGTCCTTAACTGGCTTACCTGGTTAAATAAAGGTGACATTTAAAAAAATAAGCAAAATGTTTTTCTTTTGCAGAAAGGGCATGTAGCTCAGTGGTAGAGCGCATGCTTTGCATGTATGAGGTCCTGGGTTCAATCCCCAGCTTCTCCATGTTTTTTTGCAAAGACCCAACTTCTACTTTCCAGAATGTTGAAATTCTAAGCAGGAAACAGAGATGTGCAAAATCATTTGGTCTTGTAATCTGAAGAATATGCGTTCAATCCCTGTTAGTACATTTATAGAACAGAAGTGGCATGGTTGCCAACTTTTATGGCATCATTTTCAAAAACTGAAGTTCATGTTTTCGATCCCTGTCCGTACCTGTTTCAAGAATTGCTGCTATCATTTCATTGTAGTTTCAATGGAGTGGTGTATATAAAAAGTACATTGTATTAATAGTTCACCCCTCCGCTTCCAGACTGTATATGAATGTGGGAAGCCGCCGCTGGCTGATCCCGCCCTGGCCAACATTTTTTTTTAAAAACACGATTAACCTGAATAAGGGCCAGACTAGTTACCATAATTTTCTCACATTGCAATTGAAAGTTTTTTCTATTGTCTCTTTTTGGTCCATTTAGATTGTTAATGTAGATTGTATAGAATTATTTATTTTTATGTTATGGTTAAAAATGTTAATGTTTTACTGTGACTTGTCGTAGGCTCCTAAGTGGACCATAAGGTTAAAAACCAAACCAAATTAAGAAAACTAAACTGAAAAACAAAAAAATACAATTAAAAACTAAGTTGCTCCGCCAGAGTGTCTCTTTTGGGTCACTTTTGCTGGTCCCTAGCCCGGATTTGTTTGTTCCATGTGTAACTCTGTGTTGTTGTTTGTGTTGCACTGCTTTGCTTTATCTTGGCCAGGTCGCAGTGGTGTATGAGAACTTGTCCTTAACTGGCTTACCTGGTTAAATAAAGGTGACATTTTAAAAAATAAGCAACATTTTTTTCTTTTTCAGAAAGGGGATGTAGCTCAGTGGTAGAGCGCATGCTTTGCATGTATGAGGTCCTGGGTTCAATCCCCAGCTTCTCCATGTTTTTTTGCAAAGACCCAACTTCTACTTTCCAGAATGTTGAAATTCTAAGCAGGAAACAGAGATGTGCAAAATCATTTGGTCTTGTAATCTGAAGAATATGCGTTCAATCCCTGTTAGTACATTTATAGAACAGAAGTGGCATGGTTGCCAACTTTTATGGCATCATTTTCAAAAACTGAAGTTCATGTTTTCGATCCCTGTCCGTATCTGTTTCAAGAATTGCTGCTATCATTTCATTGTAGTTTCAATGGAGTGGTGTATATAAAAGTACATTGTATTAATAGTTCACCCCTCCGCTTCCAGACTGTATATGAACGTGGGAAGCCGCCCCTGGCTGATCCCGCCCTGGCTTACAATTTAAAAAAAACACGATTAACCTGAATTAGGGCCAGACTAGTTACCATCATTTTCTCACATTGCAATTAAAAGTTTTTTCTATTGTCTCTTTTTGGTCCATTTAGATTGTTAATGTAGATTGTATAGAATTATTTATTTTTATGTTATGGTTAAAAATGTTAATGTTTTACTGTGACTTGTCGTAGGCTCCTAAGTGGACCATAAGGTTAAAAACCAAACCAAATTAAGAAAACTAAACTGAAAAACAAAAAAATACAATTAAAAACTAAGTTGCTCCGCCAGAGTGTCTCTTTTGGGTCACTTTTGCTGGTCCCAAGCCCGGATTTGTTTGTTCCATGTGTAACTCTGTGTTGTTGTTTGTGTTGCACTGCTTTGCTTTATCTTGGCCAGGTCGCAGTGGTGTATGAGAACTTGTCCTTAACTGGCTTACCTGGTTAAATAAAGGTAACATTTTAAAAAATAAGCAAAATATTTTTCTTTTGCATAAAGGGGATGTAGCTCAGTGGTAGAGCGCATGCTTTGCATGTATGAGGTCCTGGGTTCAATCACCAGCTTCTCCATGTTTTTTTGCAAAGACCCAACTTCTACTTTCCAGAATGTTGAAATTCTAAGCAGGAAACAGAGATGTGCAAAATCATTTGGTCTTGTAATCTGAAGAATATGCGTTCAATCCCTGTTAGTACATTTATAGAACAGAAGTGGCATGGTTGCCAACTTTTATGGCATCATTTTCAAAAACTGAAGTTCATGTTTTCGATCCCTGTCCGTACCTGTTTCAAGAATTGCTGCTATCATTTCATTGTAGTTTCAATGGAGTGGTTTATATAAAAAGTGCATTGTATTAATAGTTCACCCCTCCGCTTCCAGACTGTATATGAATGTGGGAAGCCGCCACTGGCTGATCCCGCCCTGGCTTACAATTAAAAAAAAACACGATTAACCTGAATTAGGGCCAGACTAGTTACCATCATTTTCTCACATTGCAATTGAAAGTTTTTTCTATTGTCTCTTTTTGGTCCATTTAGATTGTTAAT
Organism: Oncorhynchus mykiss; assembly: GCF_057628025.1. Taxonomy (NCBI): domain Eukaryota; kingdom Metazoa; phylum Chordata; class Actinopteri; order Salmoniformes; family Salmonidae; genus Oncorhynchus; species Oncorhynchus mykiss. Next base: position 45,628,876 of record NC_143036.1, read on the forward strand.
GTAGATTGTATAGAATTATTTATTTTTATGTTATGGTTAAAAATGTTAATGTTTTACTGTGACTTGTCGTAGGCTCCTAAGTGGACCATAAGGTTAAAAACCAAACCAAATTAAGAAAACTAAACTGAAAAACAAAAAAATACAATTAAAAACTAAGTTGCTCCGCCAGAGTGTCTCTTTTGGGTCACTTTTGCTGGTCCCTAGCCCGGATTTGTTTGTTCCATGTGTAACTCTGTGTTGTTGTTGTGTTGCACTGCTTTGCTTTATCTTGGCCAGGTCGCAGTGGTGTATGAGAACTTGTCCTTAACTGGCTTACCTGGTTAAATAAAGGTGACATTTTAAAAAATAAGCAACATTTTTTTCTTTTGCAGAAAGGGGATGTAGCTCAGTGGTAGAGCGCATGCTTTGCATGTATGAGGTCCTGGGTTCAATCCCCAGCTTCTCCATGTTTTTTTGCAAAGACCCAACTTCTACTTTCCAGAATGTTGAAATTCTAAGCAGGAAACAGAGATGTGCAAAATCATTTGGTCTTGTAATCTGAAGAATATGCGTTCAATCCCTGTTAGTACATTTATAGAACAGAAGTGGCATGGTTGCCAACTTTTATGGCATCATTTTCAAAAACTGAAGTTCATGTTTTCGATCCCTGTCCGTACCTGTTTCAAGAATTGCTGCTATCATTTCATTGTAGTTTCAATGGAGTGGTGTATATAAAAAGTACATTGTATTAATAGTTCACCCCTCCGCTTCCAGACTGTATATGAATGTGGGAAGCCGCCACTGGCTGATCCCGCCCTGGCTTACAATTTTAAAAAAAACACGATTAACCTGAATTAGGGCCAGACTAGTTACCATCATTTTCTCACATTGCAATTGAAAGTTTTTTCTATTGTCTCTTTTTGGTCCATTTAGATTGTTAATGTAGATTGTATAGAATTATTTATTTTTATGCTATGGTTAAAAATGTTAATGTTTTACTGTGACTTGTCGTAGGCTCCTAAGTGGACCATAAGGTTAAAAACCAAACCAAATTAAGAAAACTAAACTGAAAAACAAAAAAATACAATTAAAAACTAAGTTGCTCCGCCAGAGTGTCTCTTTTGGGTCACTTTTGCTGGTCCCTAGCCCGGATTTGTTTGTTCCATGTGTAACTCTGTGTTGTTGTTTGTGTTGCACTGCTTTGCTTTATCTTGGCCAGGTCGCAGTGGTGTATGAGAACTTGTCCTTAACTGGCTTACCTGGTTAAATAAAGGTGACATTTTAAAAAATAAGCAACATTTTTTTCTTTTGCAGAAAGGGGATGTAGCTCAGTGGTAGAGCGCATGCTTTGCATGTATGAGGTCCTGGGTTCAATCCCCAGCTTCGCCATGTTTTTTTGCAAAGACCCAACTTCTACTTTCCAGAATGTTGAAATTCTAAGCAGGAAACAGAGATGTGCAAAATCATTTGGTCTTGTAATCTGAAGGATATGCGTTCAATCCCTGTTAGTACATTTATAGAACAGAAGTGGCATGGTTGCCAACTTTTATGGCATCATTTTCAAAAACTGAAGTTCATGTTTTCGATCCCTGTCCGTACCTGTTTCAAGAATTGCTGCTATCATTTCATTGTAGTTTCAATGGAGTGGTGTATATAAAAAGTACATTGTATTAATAGTTCACCCCTCCGCTTCCAGACTGTATATGAATGTGGGTAGCCGCCACTGGCTGATCCCGCCCTGGCTTACATTTTTTTTTTTTAAACACGATTAACCTGAATTAGGGCCAGACTAGTTACCATCATTTTCTCACATTGCAATTGAAAGTTTTTTCTATTGTCTCTTTTTGGTCCATTTAGATTGTTAATGTAGATTGTATAGAATTATTTATTTTTATGTTATGGTTAAAAATGTTAATGTTTTACTGTGACTTGTCGAAGGCTCCTAAGTGGACCATAAGGTTAAAAACCAAACCAAATTAAGAAAACTAAACTGAAAAACAAAAAAATACAATTAAAAACTAAGTTGCTCCGCCAGAGTGTCTCTTTTGGGTCACTTTTGCTGGTCCCAAGCCCGGATTTGTTTGTTCCATGTGTAACTCTGTGTTGTTGTTTGTGTTGCACTGCTTTGCTTTATCTTGGCCAGGTCGCAGTGGTGTATGAGAACTTGTCCTTAACTGGCTTACCTGGTTAAATAAAGGTGACATTTTAAAAAATAAGCAACATTTATTTATTTCCCAGAAAGGGGATGTAGCTCAGTGGTAGAGCGCATGCTTTGCATGTATGAGGTCCTGGGTTCAATCCCCAGCTTCTCCATGTTTTTTTGCAAAGACCCAACTTCTACTTTCCAGAATGTTGAAATTCTAAGCAGGAAACAGAGATGTGCAAAATCATTTGGTCTTGTAATCTGAAGAATATGCGTTCAATCCCTGTTAGTACATTTATAGAACAGAAGTGACATGGTAGCCAACTTTTATGGCATCATTTTCAAAAACTGAAGTTCATGTTTTCGATCCCTGTCCGTACCTGTTTTAAGAATTGCTGCTATCATTTCATTGTAGTTTCAATGGAGTGGTGTATATAAAAAGTACATTGTATTAATAGTTCACCCCTCCGCTTCCAGACTGTATATGAATGTGGGAAGCCGCTGCTGGCTGATCCCGCCCTGGCTTACATTTTAAAAAAAACACGATTAACCTGAATTAGGGCCAGACTAGGTACCATCATTTTCTCACATTGCAATTGAAAGTTTTTTTCTATTGTCTCTTTTTGGTCCATTTAGATTGTTAATGTAGATTGCATAGAATTATTTATTTTTATGTTATGGTTAAAAATGTTAATGTTTTACTGTGACTTGTCGAAGGCTCCTAAGTGGACCATAAGGTTAAAAACCAAACCAAATTAAGAAAACTAAACTGAAAAACAAAAAAATACAATTAAAAACTAAGTTGCTCCGCCAGAGTGTCTCTTTTGGGTCACTTTTGCTGGTCCCAAGCCCGGATTTGTTTGTTCCATGTGTAACTCTGTGTTGTTGTTTGTGTTGCACTGCTTTGCTTTATCTTGGCCAGGTCGCAGTGGTGTATGAGAACTTGTCCTTAACTGGCTTACCTGGTTAAATAAAGGTGACATTTAAAAAAATAAGCAACATTTATTTATTTCCCAGAAAGGGGATGTAGCTCAGTGGTAGAGCGCATGCTTTGCATGTATGAGGTCCTGGGTTCAATCCCCAGCTTCTCCATGTTTTTTTGCAAAGACCCAACTTCTACTTTCCAGAATGTTGAAATTCTAAGCAGGAAACAGAGATGTGCAAAATCATTTGGTCTTGTAATCTGAAGAATATGCGTTCAATCCCTGTTAGTACATTTATAGAACAGAAGTGGCATGGTTGCCAACTTTTATGGCATCATTTTCAAAAACTGAAGTTCATGTTTTCGATCCCTGTCCGTACCTGTTTCAAGAATTGCTGCTATCATTTCATTGTAGTTTCAATGGAGTGGTGTATATAAAAAGTACATTGTATTAATAGTTCACCCCTCCGCTTCCAGACTGTATACGAATGTGGGAAGCCGCCACTGGCTGATCCCGCCCTGGCTTACAATTTAAAAAAAACACGATTAACCTGAATTAGGGCCAGACTAGTTACCATCATTTTCTCACATTGCAATTGAAAGTTTTTTCTATTGTCTCTTTTTGGTCCATTTAGATTGTTAATGTAGATTGTATAGAATTATTTATTTTTATGTTATGGTTAAAAATGTTAATGTTTTACTGTGACTTGTCGTAGGCTCCTAAGTGGACCATAAGGTTAAAAACCAAACCAAATTAAGAAAACTAAACTGAAAAACAAAAAAATACAATTAAAAACTAAGTTGCTCCGCCAGAGTGTCTCTTTTGGGTCACTTTTGCTGGTCCCTAGCCCGGATTTATTTGTTCCATGTGTAACTGTGTGTTGTTGTTGTGTTGCACTGCTTTGCTTTATCTTGGCCAGGTCGCAGTGGTGTATGAGAACTTGTCCTTAACTGGCTTACCTGGTTAAATAAAGGTGACATTTTAAAAAATAAGCATTTTTTTTTTCTTTTGCAGAAAGGGGATGTAGCTCAGTGGTAGAGCGCATGCTTTGCATGTATGAGGTCCTGGGTTCAATCCCCAGCTTCTCCATGTTTTTTTGCAAAGACCCAACTTCTACTTTCCAGAATGTTGAAATTCTAAGCAGGAAACAGAGATGTGCAAAATCATTTGGTCTTGTAATCTGAAGAATATGCGTTCAATCCCTGTTAGTACATTTATAGAACAGAAGTGGCATGGTTGCCAACTTTTATGGCATCATTTTCAAAAACTGAAGTTCATGTTTTCGATCCCTGTCCGTACCTGTTTCAAGAATTGCTGCTATCATTTCATTGTAGTTTCAATGGAGTGGTGTATATAAAAAGTACATTGTATTAATAGTTCACCCCTCCGCTTCCAGACTGTATATGAATGTGGGTAGCCGCCACTGGCTGATCCCGCCCTGGCTTACATTTTTTTTTTTTAAACACGATTAACCTGAATTAGGGCCAGACTAGTTACCATCATTTTCTCACATTGCAATTGAAAGTTTTTTCTATTGTCTCTTTTTGGTCCATTTAGATTGTTAATGTAGATTGTATAGAATTATTTATTTTTATGTTATGGTTAAAAATGTTAATGTTTTACTGTGACTTGTCGTAGGCTCCTAAGTGGACCATAAGGTTAAAAACCAAACCAAATTAAGAAAACTAAACTGAAAAACAAAAAAATACAATTAAAAACTAAGTTGCTCCGCCAGAGTGTCTCTTTTGGGTCACTTTTGCTGGTCCCTAGCCCGGATTTATTTGTTCCATGTGTAACTGTGTGTTGTTGTTGTGTTGCACTGCTTTGCTTTATCTTGGCCAGGTCGCAGTGGTGTATGAGAACTTGTCCTTAACTGGCTTACCTGGTTAAATAAAGGTGACATTTTAAAAAATAAGCATTTTTTTTTTCTTTTGCAGAAAGGGGATGTAGCTCAGTGGTAGAGCGCATGCTTTGCATGTATGAGGTCCTGGGTTCAATCCCCAGCTTCTCCATGTTTTTTTGCAAAGACCCAACTTCTACTTTCCAGAATGTTGAAATTCTAAGCAGGAAACAGAGATGTGCAAAATCATTTGGTCTTGTAATCTGAAGAATATGCGTTCAATCCCTGTTAGTACATTTATAGAACAGAAGTGGCATGGTTGCCAACTTTTATGGCATCATTTTCAAAAACTGAAGTTCATGTTTTCGATCCCTGTCCGTACCTGTTTCAAGAATTGCTGCTATCATTTCATTGTAGTTTCAATGGAGTGGTGTATATAAAAAGTACATTGTATTAATAGTTCACCCCTCCGCTTCCAGACTGTATATGAATGTGGGTAGCCGCCACTGGCTGATCCCGCCCTGGCTTACATTTTTTTTTTTTAAACACGATTAACCTGAATTAGGGCCAGACTAGTTACCATCATTTTCTCACATTGCAATTGAAAGTTTTTTCTATTGTCTCTTTTTGGTCCATTTAGATTGTTAATGTAGATTGTATAGAATTATTTATTTTTATGTTATGGTTAAAAATGTTAATGTTTTACTGTGACTTGTCGTAGGCTCCTAAGTGGACCATAGGGTTAAAAACCAAACCAAATTAAGAAAACTAAACTGAAAAACAAAAAAATACAATTAAAAACTAAGTTGCTCCGCCAGAGTGTCTCTTTTGGGTCACTTTTGCTGGTCCCAAGCCCGGATTTGTTTGTTCCATGTGTAACTCTGTGTTGTTGTTTGTGTTGCACTGCTTTGCTTTATCTTGGCCAGGTCGCAGTGGTGTATGAGAACTTGTCCTTAACTGGCTTACCTGGTTAAATAAAGGTGACATTTTAAAAAATAAGCAACATTTATTTATTTCCCAGAAAGGGGATGTAGCTCAGTGGTAGAGCGCATGCTTTGCATGTATGAGGTCCTGGGTTCAATCCCCAGCTTCTCCATGTTTTTTTGCAAAGACCCAACTTCTACTTTCCAGAATGTTGAAATTCTAAGCAGGAAACAGAGATGTGCAAAATCATTTGGTCTTGTAATCTGAAGAATATGCGTTCAATCCCTGTTAGTACATTTATAGAACAGAAGTGGCATGGTTGCCAACTTTTATGGCATCATTTTCAAAAACTGAAGTTCATGTTTTCGATCCCTGTCCGTACCTGTTTCAAGAATTGCTGCTATCATTTCATTGTAGTTTCAATGGAGTGGTGTATATAAAAAGTACATTGTATTAATAGTTCACCCCTCCGCTTCCAGACTGTATACGAATGTGGGAAGCCGCCACTGGCTGATCCCGCCCTGGCTTACAATTTAAAAAAAACACGATTAACCTGAATTAGGGCCAGACTAGTTACCATCATTTTCTCACATTGCAATTGAAAGTTTTTTCTATTGTCTCTTTTTGGTCCATTTAGATTGTTAATGTAGATTGTATAGAATTATTTATTTTTATGTTATGGTTAAAAATGTTAATGTTTTACTGTGACTTGTCGTAGGCTCCTAAGTGGACCATAAGGTTAAAAACCAAACCAAATTAAGAAAACTAAACTGAAAAACAAAAAAATACAATTAAAAACTAAGTTGCTCCGCCAGAGTGTCTCTTTTGGGTCACTTTTGCTGGTCCCTAGCCCGGATTTGTTTGTTCCATGTGTAACTCTGTGTTGTTGTTGTGTTGCACTGCTTTGCTTTATCTTGGCCAGGTCGCAGTGGTGTATGAGAACTTGTCCTTAACTGGCTTACCTGGTTAAATAAAGGTGACATTTTTTTTAAAAAAGCAACATTTTTTTCTTTTGTAGAAAGGGGATGTAGCTCAGTGGTAGAGTGCATGCTTTGCATGTATGAGGTCCTGGGTTCAATCCCCAGCTTCTCCATGTTTTTTTGCAAAGACCCAACTTCTACTTTCCAGAATGTTGAAATTCTAAGCAGGAAACAGAGATGTGCAAAATCATTTGGTCTTGTAATCTGAAGAATATGCGTTCAATCCCTGTTAGTACATTTATAGAACAGAAGTGGCATGGTTGCCAACTTTTATGGCATCATTTTCAAAAACTGAAGTTCATGTTTTCGATCCCTGTCCGTACCTGTTTCAAGAATTGCTTCTATCATTTCATTGTAGTTTCAATGGAGTGGTGTATATAAAAAGTGCATTGTATTAATAGTTCACCCCTCCGCTTCCAGACTGTATATGAATGTGGGAAGCCGCCACTGGCTGATCCCGCCCTGGCCTACATTTTTTTTTTAAAAACACGATTAACCTGAATAAGGGCCAGACTAGTTACCATAATTTTCTCACATTGCAATTGAAAGTTTTTTCTATTGTCTCTTTTTGGTCCATTTAGATTGTTAATGTAGATTGTATAGAATTATTTATTTTTATGTTATGGTTAAAAATGTTAATGTTTTACTGTGACTTGTCGTAGGCTCCTAAGTGGACCATAAGGTTAAAAACCAAACCAAATTAAGAAAACTAAACTGAAAAACAAAAAAATACAATTAAAAACTAAGTTGCTCCGCCAGAGTGTCTCTTTTGGGTCACTTTTGCTGGTCCCTAGCCCGGATTTGTTTGTTCCATGTGTAACTCTGTGTTGTTGTTGTGTTGCACTGCTTTGCTTTATCTTGGCCAGGTCGCAGTGGTGTATGAGAACTTGTCCTTAACTGGCTTACCTGGTTAAATAAAGGTGACATTTTTTTTAAAAAAGCAACATTTTTTTCTTTTGTAGAAAGGGGATGTAGCTCAGTGGTAGAGTGCATGCTTTGCATGTATGAGGTCCTGGGTTCAATCCCCAGCTTCTCCATGTTTTTTTGCAAAGACCCAACTTCTACTTTCCAGAATGTTGAAATTCTAAGCAGGAAACAGAGATGTGCAAAATCATTTGGTCTTGTAATCTGAAGAATATGCGTTCAATCCCTGTTAGTACATTTATAGAACAGAAGTGGCATGGTTGCCAACTTTTATGGCATCATTTTCAAAAACTGAAGTTCATGTTTTCGATCCCTGTCCGTACCTGTTTCAAGAATTGCTTCTATCATTTCATTGTAGTTTCAATGGAGTGGTGTATATAAAAAGTGCATTGTATTAATAGTTCACCCCTCCGCTTCCAGACTGTATATGAATGTGGGAAGCCGCCACTGGCTGATCCCGCCCTGGCTTACATTTTTTTTTTTAAAACACGATTAACCTGAATTAGGGCCAGACTAGTTACCATCATTTTCTCACATTGCAATTGAAAGTTTTTTCTATTGTCTCTTTTTGGTCCATTTAGATTGTTAATGTAGATTGTATAGAATTATTTATTTTTATGTTATGGTTAAAAATGTTAATGTTTTACTGTGACTTGTCGTAGGCTCCTAAGTGGACCATAAGGTTAAAAACCAAACCAAATTAAGAAAACTAAACTGAAAAACAAAAAAATACAATTAAAAACTAAGTTGCTCCGCCAGAGTGTCTCTTTTGGGTCACTTTTGCTGGTCCCTAGCCCGGATTTGTTTGTTCCATGTGTAACTCTGTGTTGTTGTTGTGTTGCACTGCTTTGCTTTATCTTGGCCAGGTCGCAGTGGTGTATGAGAACTTGTCCTTAACTGGCTTACCTGGTTAAATAAAGGTGACATTTTTTTTAAAAAAGCAACATTTTTTTCTTTTGTAGAAAGGGGATGTAGCTCAGTGGTAGAGTGCATGCTTTGCATGTATGAGGTCCTGGGTTCAATCCCCAGCTTCTCCATGTTTTTTTGCAAAGACCCAACTTCTACTTTCCAGAATGTTGAAATTCTAAGCAGGAAACAGAGATGTGCAAAATCATTTGGTCTTGTAATCTGAAGAATATGCGTTCAATCCCTGTTAGTACATTTATAGAACAGAAGTGGCATGGTTGCCAACTTTTATGGCATCATTTTCAAAAACTGAAGTTCATGTTTTCGATCCCTGTCCGTACCTGTTTCAAGAATTGCTTCTATCATTTCATTGTAGTTTCAATGGAGTGGTGTATATAAAAAGTGCATTGTATTAATAGTTCACCCCTCCGCTTCCAGACTGTATATGAATGTGGGAAGCCGCCACTGGCTGATCCCGCCCTGGCTTACATTTTTTTTTTTAAAACACGATTAACCTGAATTAGGGCCAGACTAGTTACCATCATTTTCTCACATTGCAATTGAAAGTTTTTTCTATTGTCTCTTTTTGGTCCATTTAGATTGTTAATGTAGATTGTATAGAATTATTTATTTTTATGTTATGGTTAAAAATGTTAATGTTTTACTGTGACTTGTCGTAGGCTCCTAAGTGGACCATAAGGTTAAAAACCAAACCAAATTAAGAAAACTAAACTGAAAAACCAAAAAATACAATTAAAAACTAAGTTGCTCCGCCAGAGTGTCTTTTTTGGGTCACTTTTGCTGGTCCCTAGCCCGGATTTATTTGTTCCATGTGTAACTCTGTGTTGTTGTTGTGTTGCACTGCTTTGCTTTATCTTGGCCAGGTCGCAGTGGTGTATGAGAACTTGTCCTTAACTGGCTTACCTGGTTAAATAAAGGTGACATTTTAAAAAATAAGCAACATTTTTTTCTTTTGCAGAAAGGGGATGTAGCTCAGTGGTAGAGCGCATGCTTTGCATGTATGAGGTCCTGGGTTCAATCCCCAGCTTCTCCATGTTTTTTTGCAAAGACCCAACTTCTACTTTCCAGAATGTTGAAATTCTAAGCAGGAAACAGAGATGTGCAAAATCATTTGGTCTTGTAATCTGAAGAATATGCGTTCAATCCCTGTTAGTACATTTATAGAACAGAAGTGGCATGGTTGCCAACTTTTATGGCATCATTTTCAAAAACTGAAGTTCATGTTTTCGATCCCTGTCCGTACCTGTTTCAAGAATTGCTGCTATCATTTCATTGTAGTTTCAATGGAGTGGTGTATATAAAAGTACATTGTATTAATAGTTCACCCCTCCGCTTCCAGACTGTATATGAATGTGGGAAGCCGCCGCTGGCTGATCCCGCCCTGGCTTACATTTTTTTTTAAAACACGATTAACCTGAATAAGGGCCAGACTAGTTACCATCATTTTCTCACATTGCAATTGAAAGTTTTTTCTATTGTCTCTTTTTGGTCCATTTAGATTGTTAATGTAGATTGTATAGAATTATTTATTTTTATGTTATGGTTAAACATTTTAATTTTTTACTGTGACTTGTCGTAGGCTCCTAAGTGGACCATAAGGTTAAAAACCAAACCAAATTAAGAAAACTAAACTGAAAAACAAAAAAATACAATTAAAAACTAAGTTGCTCCGCCAGAGTGTCTCTTTTGGGTCACTTTTGCTGGTCCCTAGCCCGGATTTGTTTGTTCCATGTGTAACTCTGTGTTGTTGTTTGTGTTGCACTGCTTTGCTTTATCTTGGCCAGGTCGCAGTGGTGTATGAGAACTTGTCCTTAACTGGCTTACCTGGTTAAATAAAGGTGACATTTTAAAAAATAAGCAACATTTTTTTCTTTTGCAGAAAGGGGATGTAGCTCAGTGGTAGAGCGCATGCTTTGCATGTATGAGGTCCTGGGTTCAATCCCCAGCTTCTCCATGTTTTTTTGCAAAGACCCAACTTCTACTTTCCAGAATGTTGAAATTCTAAGCAGGAAACAGAGATGTGCAAAATCATTTGGTCTTGTAATCTGAAGAATATGCGTTCAATCCCTGTTAGTACATTTATAGAACAGAAGTGGCATGGTTGCCAACTTTTATGGCATCATTTTCAAAAACTGAAGTTCATGTTTTCGATCCCTGTCCGTACCTGTTTCAAGAATTGCTGCTATCATTTCATTGTAGTTTCAATGGAGTGGTGTATATAAAAAGTACATTGTATTAATAGTTCACCCCTCCGCTTCCAGACTGTATATGAATGTGGGAAGCCGCCGCTGGCTGATCCCGCCCTGGCCTACATTTTTTTTTAAAAACACGATTAACCTGAATAAGGGCCAGACTAGTTACCATAATTTTCTCACATTGCAATTGAAAGTTTTTTCTATTGTCTCTTTTTGGTCCATTTAGATTGTTAATGTAGATTGTATAGAATTATTTATTTTTATGTTATGGTTAAAAATGTTAATGTTTTACTGTGACTTGTCGTAGGCTCCTAAGTGGACCATAAGGTTAAAAACCAAACCAAATTAAGAAAACTAAACTGAAAAACAAAAAAATACAATTAAAAACTAAGTTGCTCCGCCAGAGTGTCTCTTGTGGGTCACTTTTGCTGGTCCCTAGCCCGGATTTGTTTGTTCCATGTGTAACTCTGTGTTGTTGTTTGTGTTGCACTGCTTTGCTTTATCTTGGCCAGGTCGCAGTGGTGTATGAGAACTTGTCCTTAACTGGCTTACCTGGTTAAATAAAGGTGACATTTTAAAAAATAAGCAACATTTTTTTCTTTTGCAGAAAGGGGATGTAGCTCAGTGGTAGAGCGCATGCTTTGCATGTATGAGGTCCTGGGTTCAATCCCCAGCTTCTCCATGTTTTTTTGCAAAGACCCAACTTCTACTTTCCAGAATGTTGAAATTCTAAGCAGGAAACAGAGATGTGCAAAATCATTTGGTCTTGTAATCTGAAGAATATGCGTTCAATCCCTGTTAGTACATTTATAGAACAGAAGTGGCATGGTTGCCAACTTTTATGGCATCATTTTCAAAAACTGAAGTTCATGTTTTCGATCCCTGTCCGTACCTGTTTCAAGAATTGCTGCTATCATTTCATTGTAGTTTCAATGGAGTGGTGTATATAAAAAGTACATTGTATTAATAGTTCACCCCTCCGCTTCCAGACTGTATATGAATGTGGGAAGCCGCCGCTGGCTGATCCCGCCCTGGCCTACATTTTTTTTTTAAAACACGATTAACCTGAATAAGGGCCAGACAAGTTACCATAATTTTCTCACATTGCAATTGAAAGTTTTTTCTATTGTCTCTTTTTGGTCCATTTAGATTGTTAATGTAGATTGTATAGAATTATTTATTTTTATGTTATGGTTAAAAATGTTAATGTTTTACTGTGACTTGTCGTAGGCTCCTAAGTGGACCATAAGGTTAAAAACCAAACCAAATTAAGAAAACTAAACTGAAAAACAAAAAAATACAATTAAAAACTAAGTTGCTCCGCCAGAGTGTCTCTTTTGGGTCACTTTTGCTGGTCCCAAGCCCGGATTTGTTTGTTCCATGTGTAACTCTGTGTTGTTGTTTGTGTTGCACTGCTTTGCTTTATCTTGGCCAGGTCGCAGTGGTGTATGAGAACTTGTCCTTAACTGGCTTACCTGGTTAAATAAAGGTGACATTTTTTTAAAAAAAGCAACATTTTTTTCTTTTGCAGAAAGGGGATGTAGCTCAGTGGTAGAGTGCATGCTTTGCATGTATGAGGTCCTGGGTTCAATCCCCAGCTTCTCCATGTTTTTTTGCAAAGACCCAACTTCTACTTTCCAGAATGTTGAAATTCTAAGCAGGAAACAGAGATGTGCAAAATCATTTGGTCTTGTAATCTGAAGAATATGCGTTCAATCCCTGTTAGTACATTTATAGAACAGAAGTGGCATGGTTGCCAACTTTTATGGCATCATTTTCAAAAACTGAAGTTCATGTTTTCGATCCCTGTCCGTACCTGTTTCAAGAATTGCTTCTATCATTTCATTGTAGTTTCAATGGAGTGGTGTATATAAAAAGTGCATTGTATTAATAGTTCACCCCTCCGCTTCCAGACTGTATATGAATGTGGGAAGCCGCCACTGGCTGATCCCGCCCTGGCTTACATTTTTTTTTTTAAAACACGATTAACCTGAATTAGGGCCAGACTAGTTACCATCATTTTCTCACATTGCAATTGAAAGTTTTTTCTATTGTCTCTTTTTGGTCCATTTAGATTGTTAATGTAGATTGTATAGAATTATTTATTTTTATGTTATGGTTAAAAATGTTAATGTTTTACTGTGACTTGTCGTAGGCTCCTAAGTGGACCATAAGGTTAAAAACCAAACCAAATTAAGAAAACTAAACTGAAAAACAAAAAAATACAATTAAAAACTAAGTTGCTCCGCCAGAGTGTCTCTTTTGGGTCACTTTTGCTGGTCCCTAGCCCGGATTTATTTGTTCCATGTGTAACTCTGTGTTGTTGTTGTGTTGCACTGCTTTGCTTTATCTTGGCCAGGTCGCAGTGGTGTATGAGAACTTGTCCTTAACTGGCTTACCTGGTTAAATAAAGGTGACATTTTAAAAAATAAGCAATTTTTTTTTCTTTTGCAGAAAGGGGATGTAGCTCAGTGGTAGAGCGCATGCTTTGCATGTATGAGGTCCTGGGTTCAATCCCCAGCTTCTCCATGTTTTTTTGCAAAGACCCAACTTCTACTTTCCAGAATGTTGAAATTCTAAGCAGGAAACAGAGATGTGCAAAATCATTTGGTCTTGTAATCTGAAGAATATGCGTTCAATCCCTGTTAGTACATTTATAGAACAGAAGTGGCATGGTTGCCAACTTTTATGGCATCATTTTCAAAAACTGAAGTTCATGTTTTCGATCCCTGTCCGTACCTGTTTCAAGAATTGCTGCTATCATTTCATTGTAGTTTCAATGGAGTGGTGTATATAAAAAGTACATTGTATTAATAGTTCACCCCTCCGCTTCCAGACTGTATATGAATGTGGGTAGCCGCCACTGGCAGATCCCGCCCTGGCTTACATTTTTTTTTTTTAAACACGATTAACCTGAATTAGGGCCAGACTAGTTACCATCATTTTCTCACATTGCAATTGAAAGTTTTTTCTATTGTCTCTTTTTGGTCCATTTAGATTGTTAATGTAGATTGTATAGAATTATTTATTTTTATGTTATGGTTAAAAATGTTAATGTTTTACTGTGACTTGTCGTAGGCTCCTAAGTGGACCATAAGGTTAAAAACCAAACCAAATTAAGAAAACTAAACTGAAAAACCAAAAAATACAATTAAAAACTAAGTTGCTCCGCCAGAGTGTCTCTTTTGGGTCACTTTTGCTGGTCCCTAGCCCGGATTTATTTGTTCCATGTGTAACTCTGTGTTGTTGTTGTGTTGCACTGCTTTGCTTTATCTTGGCCAGGTCGCAGTGGTGTATGAGAACTTGTCCTTAACTGGCTTACCTGGTTAAATAAAGGTGACATTTTAAAAAATAAGCAACATTTTTTTCTTTTGCAGAAAGGGGATGTAGCTCAGTGGTAGAGCGCATGCTTTGCATGTATGAGGTCCTGGGTTCAATCCCCAGCTTCTCCATGTTTTTTTGCAAAGACCCAACTTCTACTTTCCAGAATGTTGAAATTCTAAGCAGGAAACAGAGATGTGCAAAATCATTTGGTCTTGTAATCTGAAGAATATGCGTTCAATCCCTGTTAGTACATTTATAGAACAGAAGTGGCATGGTTGCCAACTTTTATGGCATCATTTTCAAAAACTGAAGTTCATGTTTTCGATCCCTGTCCGTACCTGTTTCAAGAATTGCTGCTATCATTTCATTGTAGTTTCAATGGAGTGGTGTATATAAAAAGTACATTGTATTAATAGTTCACCCCTCCGCTTCCAGACTGTATATGAATTTGGGTAGCCACCACTGGCTGATCCCGCCCTTGCTTACATTTTTTTTTTTTAAACACGATTAACCTGAATTAGGGCCAGACTAGTTACCATCATTTTCTCACATTGCAATTGAAAGTTTTTTCTATTGTCTCTTTTTGGTCCATTTAGATTGTTAATGTAGATTGTATAGAATTATTTATTTTTATGTTATGGTTAAAAATGTTAATGTTTTACTGTGACTTGTCGTAGGCTCCTAAGTGGACCATAAGGTTAAAAACCAAACCAAATTAAGAAAACTAAACTGAAAAACAAAAAAATACAATTAAAAACTAAGTTTCTCCGCCAGAGTGTCTCTTTTGGGTCACTTTTGCTGGTCCCAAGCCCTGATTTGTTTGTTCCATGTGTAACTCTGTGTTGTTGTTTGTGTTGCACTGCTTTGCTTTATCTTGGCCAGGTCGCAGTGGTGTATGAGAACTTGTCCTTAACTGGCTTACCTGGTTAAATAAAGGTGACATTTTAAAAAATAAGCAACATTTTTTTCTTTTGCAGAAAGGGGATGTAGCTCAGTGGTAGAGCGCATGCTTTGCATGTATGAGGTCCTGGGTTCAATCCCCAGCTTCTCCATGTTTTTTTGCAAAGACCCAACTTCTACTTTCCAGAATGTTGAAATTCTAAGCAGGAAACAGAGATGTGCAAAATCATTTGGTCTTGTAATCTGAAGAATATGCGTTCAATCCCTGTTAGTACATTTAGAACAGAAGTGGCATGGTTGCCAACTTTTATGGCATCATTTTCAAAAACTGAAGTTCATGTTTTCGATCCCTGTCCGTACCTGTTTCAAGAATTGCTGCTATCATTTCATTGTAGTTTCAATGGAGTGGTGTATATAAAAGTACATTGTATTAATAGTTCACCCCTCCGCTTCCAGACTGTATATGAATTTGGGAAGCCGCCGCTGGCTGATCCCGCCCTGGCTTACATTTTTTTTTTAAAACACGATTAACCTGAATAAGGGCCAGACTAGTTACCATCATTTTCTCACATTGCAATTGAAAGTTTTTTCTATTGTCTCTTTTTGGTCCATTTAGATTGTTAATGTAGATTGTATAGAATTATTTATTTTTATGTTATGGTTAAAAATGTTAATGTTTTACTGTGACTTGTCGTAGGCTCCTAAGTGGACCATAAGGTTAAAAACCAAACCAAATTAAGAAAACTAAACTGAAAAACAAAAAAATACAATTAAAAACTAAGTTGCTCCGCCAGAGTGTCTCTTTTGGGTCACTTTTGCTGGTCCCTAGCCCGGATTTGTTTGTTCCATGTGTAACTCTGTTGTTGTTTGTGTTGCACTGCTTTGCTTTATCTTGGCCAGGTCGCAGTGGTGTATGAGAACTTGTCCTTAACTGGCTTACCTGGTTAAATAAAGGTGACATTTTAAAAAATAAGCAACATTTTTTTCTTTTGCAGAAAGGGGATGTAGCTCAGTGGTAGAGCGCATGCTTTGCATGTATGAGGTCCTGGGTTCAATCCCCAGCTTCTCCATGTTTTTTTGCAAAGACCCAACTTCTACTTTCCAGAATGTTGAAATTCTAAGCAGGAAACAGAGATGTGCAAAATCATTTGGTCTTGTAATCTGAAGAATATGCGTTCAATCCCTGTTAGTACATTTATAGAACAGAAGTGGCATGGTTGCCAACTTTTATGGCATCATTTTCAAAAACTGAAGTTCATGTTTTCGATCCCTGTCCGTACCTGTTTCAAGAATTGCTGCTATCATTTCATTGTAGTTTCAATGGAGTGGTGTATATAAAAAGTACATTGTATTAATAGTTCACCCCTCCGCTTCCAGACTGTATATGAATGTGGGAAGCCGCCGCTGGCTGATCCCGCCCTGGCCTACATTTTTTTTTAAAAACACGATTAACCTGAATAAGGGCCAGACTAGTTACCATAATTTTCTCACATTGCAATTGAAAGTTTTTTCTATTGTCTCTTTTTGGTCCATTTAGATTGTTAATGTAGATTGTATAGAATTATTTATTTTTATGTTATGGTTAAAAATGTTAATGTTTTACTGTGACTTGTCGTAGGCTCCTAAGTGGACCATAAGGTTAAAAACCAAACCAAATTAAGAAAACTAAACTGAAAAACAAAAAAATACAATTAAAAACTAAGTTGCTACACCAGAGTGTCTCTTTTGGGTCACTTTTGCTGGTCCCTAGCCCGGATTTGTTTGTTCCATGTGTAACTCTGTGTTGTTGTTTGTGTTGCACTGCTTTGCTTTATCTTGGCCAGGTCGCAGTGGTGTATGAGAACTAGTCCTTAACTGGCTTACCTGGTTAAATAAAGGTGACATTTTAAAAAATAAGCTATTTTTTTTTCTTTTGCAGAAAGGGGATGTAGCTCAGTGGTAGAGCGCATGCTTTGCATGTATGAGGTCCTGGGTTCAATCCCCAGCTTCTCCATGTTTCTTTGCAAAGACCCAACTTCTACTTTCCAGAATGTTGAAATTCTAAGCAGGAAACAGAGATGTGCAAAATCATTTGGTCTTGTAATCTGAAGAATATGCGTTCAATCCATGTTAGTACATTTATAGAACAGAAGTGGCATGGTTGCCAACTTTTATGGCATCATTTTCAAAAACTGAAGTTCATGTTTTCGATCCCTGTCCGTACCTGTTTCAAGAATTGCTGCTATCATTTCATTGTAGTTTCAATGGAGTGGTGTATATAAAAAGTACATTGTATTAATAGTTCACCCCTCCGCTTCCAGACTGTATATGAATGTGGGAAGCCGCCGCTGGCTGATCCCGCCCTGGCTTACATT
This sequence comes from Oncorhynchus mykiss, assembly GCF_057628025.1. NCBI lineage: Eukaryota > Metazoa > Chordata > Actinopteri > Salmoniformes > Salmonidae > Oncorhynchus > Oncorhynchus mykiss. Next base: position 45,646,289 of record NC_143036.1, read on the forward strand.
TTTTAAAAAAACACGATTAACCTGAATTAGGCCAGACTAGTTACCATCATTTTCTCACATTGCAATTGAAAATTTTTCTATTGTCTCTTTTTGGTCCATTTAGATTGTTAATGTAGATTGTATAGAATTATTTATTTTTATGTTATGGTTAAACATTTTAATTTTTTACTGTGACTTGTCGTAGGCTCCTAAGTGGACCATAAGGTTAAAAACCAAACCAAATTAAGAAAACTAAACTGAAAAACAAAAAAATACAATTAAAAACTTAGTTGCTCCGCCAGAGTGTCTCTTTTGGGTCACTTTTGCTGGTTCCAAGCCCGGATTTGTTTGTTCCATGTGTAACTCTGTGTTGTTGTTTGTGTTGCACTGCTTTGCTTTATCTTGGCCAGGTCGCAGTGGTGTATGAGAACTTGTCCTTAACTGGCTTACCTGGTTAAATAAAGGTGACATTTTAAAAATGAGCAACATTTTTTTCTTTTGCAGAAAGGGGATGTAGCTCAGTGGTAGAGTGCATGCTTTGCATGTATGAGGTCCTGGGTTCAATCCCCAGCTTCTCCATGTTTTTTTGCAAAGACCCAACTTCTACCTTCCAGAATGTTGAAATTCTAAGCAGGAAACAGAGATGTGCAAAATCATTTGTTCTTGTAATCTGAAGAATATGCGTTCAATCCCTGTTAGTACATTTATAGAACAGAAGTGGCATGGCTGCCAACTTTTATGGCATCATTTTCAAAAACTGAAGTTCATGTTTTCGATCCCTGTCCGTACCTGTTTCAAGAATTGCTGCTATCATTTCATTGTAGTTTCAATGGAGTGGTGTATATAAAAAGTACATTGTATTAATAGTTCACCCCTCCGCTTCCAGACTGTATATGAATGTGGGAAGCCGCCGCTGGCTGATCCCGCCCTGGCTTACATTTTTTTTTTAAAACACGATTAACCTGAATTAGGCCAGACTAGTTACCATCATTTTCTCACATTGCAATTGAAAGTTTTTTCTATTGTCTCTTTTTGGTCCATTTAGATTGTTAATGTAGATTGTATAGAATTATTTATTTTTATGTTATGGTTAAAAATGTTAATGTTTTACTGTGACTTGTCGTAGGCTCCTAAGTGGACCATAAGGTTAAAAACCAAACCAAATTAAGAAAACTAAACTGAAAAACAAAAAAATACAATTAAAAACTAAGTTGCTCCGCCAGAGTGTCTCTTTTGGGTCACTTTTCCTGGTCCCAAGCCCGGATTTGTTTGTTCCATGTGTAACTCTGTGTTGTTGTTTGTGTTGCACTGCTTTGCTTTATCTTGGCCAGGTCGCAGTGGTGTATGAGAACTTGTCCTTAACTGGCTTACCTGGTTAAATAAAGGTGACATTTAAAAAAATAAGCAACATATTTTTCTTTTGCAGAAAGGGGATGTAGCTCAGTGGTAGAGTGCATGCTTTGCATGTATGAGGTCCTGGGTTCAATCCCCAGCTTCTCCATGTTTCTTTGCAAAGACCCAGCTTCTACTTTCCAGAATGTTGAAATTCTAAGCAGGAAACAGAGATGTGCAAAATCATTTGGTCTTGTAATCTGAAGAATATGCGTTCAATCCCTGTTAGTACATTTATAGAACAGAAGTGGCATGGTTGCCAACCTTTATGGCATCATTTTCAAAAACTGAAGTTCATGTTTTCGATCCCTGTCCGTACCTGTTTCAAGAATTGCTGCTATCATTTCATTGTAGTTTCAATGGAGTGGTGTATATAAAAGTACATTGTATTAATAGTTCACCCCTCCGCTTCCAGACTGTATATGAATGTGGGAAGCCGCCGCTGGCTGATCCCGCCCTGGCTTACATTTTAAAAAAAAAACACGATTAACCTGAATTAGGCCAGACTAGTTACCATCATTTTCTCACATTGCAATTGAACATTTTTCTATTGTCTCTTTTTGGTCCATTTAGATTGTTAATGTAGATTGTATAGAATTATTTATTTTTATGTTATGGTTAAACATTTTAATTTTTTACTGTGACTTGTCGTAGGCTCCTAAGTGGACCATAAGGTTAAAAACCAAACCAAATTAAGAAAACTAAACTGAAAAACAAAAAAATACAATTAAAAACTAAGTTGCTCCGCCAGAGTGTCTCTTTTGGGTCACTTTTGCTGGTTCCAAGCCCGGATTTGTTTGTTCCATGTGTAACTCTGTGTTGTTGTTTGTGTTGCACTGCTTTGCTTTATCTTGGCCAGGTCGCAGTGGTGTATGAGAACTTGTCCTTAACTGGCTTACCTGGTTAAATAAAGGTGACATTTTAAAAAATAAGCAAAATTTTTTTCTTTTGCAGAAAGGGGATGTAGCTCAGTGGTAGAGTGCATGCTTTGCATGTATGAGATCCTGGGTTCAATCCCCAGCTTCTCCATGTTTTTTTGCAAAGACCCAACTTCTACTTTCCAGAATGTTGAAATTCTAAGCAGGAAACAGAGATGTGCAAAATCATTTGTTCTTGTAATCTGAAGAATATGCGTTCAATCCCTGTTAGTACATTTATAGAACAGAAGTTCATGGTTGCCAACTTTTATGGCATCATTTTCAAAAACTGAAGTTCATGTTTTCGATCCCTGTCCGTACCTGTTTCAAGAATTGCTGCTATCATTTCATTGTAGTTTCAATGGAGTGGTGTATATAAAAAGTGCATTGTATTAATAGTTCACCCCTCCGCTTCCAGACTGTATATGAATGTGGGAAGCCGCCGCTGGCTGATCCCGCCCTGGCTTACATTAAAAAAAAAAAACACGATTAACCTGAATTAGGCCAGACTAGTTACCATCATTTTCTCACATTGCAATTGAAAGTTTTTTCTATTGTCTCTTTTTGGTCCATTTAGATTGTTAATGTAGATTGTATAGAATTATTTATTTTTATGTTATGGTTAAAAATGTTAATGTTTTACTGTGACTTGTCGTAGGCTCCTAAGTGGACCATAAGGTTAAAAACCAAACCAAATTAAGAAAACTAAACTGAAAAACAAAAAAATACAATTAAAAACTAAGTTGCTCCGCCAGAGTGTCTCTTTTGGGTCACTTTTGCTGGTCCCAAGCCCGGATTTGTTTGTTCCATGTGTAACTCTGTGTTGTTGTTTGTGTTGCACTGCTTTGCTTTATCTTGGCCAGGTCGCAGTGGTGTATGAGAACTTGTCCTTAACTGGCTTACCTGGTTAAATAAAGGTGACATTTAAAAAAATAAGCAAAATGTTTTTCTTGTGCAGAAAGGGGATGTAGCTCAGTGTTAGAGCGCATGCTTTGCATGTATGAGGTCCTGGGTTCAATCCCCAGCTTCTCCATGTTTTTTTGCAAAGACCCAACTTCTACTTTCCAGAATGTTGAAATTCTAAGCAGGAAACAGAGATGTGCAAAATCATTTGGTCTTGTAATCTGAAGAATATGCGTTCAATCCCTGTTAGTACATTTATAGAACAGAAGTGGCATGGTTGCCAACTTTTATGGCATCATTTTCAAAACTGAAGTTCATGTTTTCGATCCCTGTCCGTACCTGTTTCAAGAATTGCTGCTATCATTTCATTGTAGTTTCAATGGAGTGGTGTATATAAAAAGTACATTGTATTAATAGTTCACCCCTCCGCTTCCAGACTGTATATGAATGTGGGAAGCCGCCACTGGCTGATCCCGCCCTGGCTTACAATTAAAAAAAAACACGATTAACCTGAATTAGGGCCAGACTAGTTACCATCATTTTCTCACATTGCAATTGAAAGTTTTTTCTATTGTCTCTTTTTGGTCCATTTAGATTGTTAATGTAGATTGTATAGAATTATTTATTTTTATGTTATGGTTAAAAATGTTAATGTTTTACTGTGACTTGTCGTAGGCTCCTAAGTGGACCATAAGGTTAAAAACCAAACCAAATTAAGAAAACTAAACTGAAAAACAAAAAAATACAATTAAAAACTAAGTTGCTCCGCCAGAGTGTCTCTTTTGGGTCACTTTTGCTAGTCCCTAGCCCGGATTTGTTTGTTCCATGTGTAACTCTGTGTTGTTGTTGTGTTGCACTGCTTTGCTTTATCTTGGCCAGGTCGCAGTGGTGTATGAGAACTTGTCCTTAACTGGCTTACCTGGTTAAATAAAGGTGACATTTTAAAAAATAAGCAACATTTTTTTCTTTTGCAGAAAGGGGATGTAGCTCAGTGCTTTGCATGTATGAGGTCCTGGGTTCAATCCCCAGCTTCTCCATGTTTCTTTGCAAAGACCCAACTTCTACTTTCCAGAATGTTGAAATTCTAAGCAGGAAACAGAGATGTGCAAAATCATTTGGTCTTGTAATCTGAAGAATATGCGTTCAATCCCTGTTAGTACATTTATAGAACAGAAGTGGCATGGTTGCCAACTTTTATGGCATAATTTTCAAAAACTGAAGTTCATGTTTTCGATCCCTGTCCGTACCTGTTTCAAGAATTGCTGCTATCATTTCATTGTAGTTTCAATGGAGTGGTGTATATAAAAAGTACATTGTATTAATAGTTCACCCCTCCGCTTCCAGACTGTATATGAATGTGGGAAGCCGCTGCTGGCTGATCCCGCCCTGGCTTACATTTAAAAAAAAACACGATTAACCTGAATTAGGGCTAGACTAGGTACCATCATTTTCTCACATTGCAATTGAAAGTTTTTTTCTATTGTCTCTTTTTGGTCCATTTAGATTGTTAATGTAGATTGCATAGAATTATTTATTTTTATGTTATGGTTAAAAATGTTAATGTTTTACTGTGACTTGTCGTAGGCTCCTAAGTGGACCATAAGGTTAAAAACCAAACCAAATTAAGAAAACAAAACTGAAAAACAAAAAAATACAATTAAAAACTAAGTTGCTCCGCCAGAGTGTCTCTTTTGGGTCACTTTTGCTGGTCCCAAGCCCGGATAAAGGAGGAGGGTTGGAATTGTGACATAAAAAAAACAAGAATCGACAGAAGAAAGTTCATTTGTAGTTCTAAATATATCTAGTGTGTTTTTTACTCACTTCTTGTCTCTCCCACGGAGTTATTCCTCTCTCCAACAGCGTCCATCACAATTACATGATCATGGTCAATTATGCAAATTAGGTGATGACGTCATTTAGCGACTTCTAGCGTCTTTTAGGGCAGGGATTATACCAGGAGAAATAGAGTGAAAGATAGTATAGAGCCTGAGTGGAGCAGCAGCTGTGGAAGTCCATCAATAGACCAAGAAGCTTAATCGCATATCGTTAACTGGAGCGGGGGAGGAAAGTGGAGAAAAGTCGAAGAAGGCTTTAGATGAAGGGCTCTCCCAACTCCTACCCTGTGTGACACCCGTAAAAAGGTGACCCCAAAATCGAAAATAGATAGAAGACCGGAGGACAACCAGAGTCAGAATGGGCCTTCCCAACCATACATTGGAATAGCGTGCAAAAATTACGAGTCTTTCTCCAGCGGCTGGAGAAATCGTTCCTGGCAGGCTAGTGCGGGGAGGTAAAGGAGGGGCCCTCTAGTAGGGCCTCTTCAGCCCCTACTTGTGTGACACCTGACAGGGGTGGTTCAATGTCTGTATGTTAGTGCTCAGACTTACATGCTAGGGTTGAGTGGGATGCGGCTTGCCGAGAGTTAACATTACATGGAGATGGGCGTCCAGCGGTGTACTACCAAGTCTCAGGTTCGCCTGAGTACGGGACTCTACACGACATGGTGGGAGCTCTCTCCACGCTTCTCGGAGCATGAAGTTGAATGGTATGTGAATAACGATTAGCTGGCGCTACCTCACGACCTCACATGGAAGTGTGTTTGTCTCCTCTACGTTCAGAGACTCGAGGTGGAGACAACCCATGGGCCCCGTGGGTTGGGACACTGCACAGTGCAAGACATTCAGTCATTGGCAGGCTAATGTGAGGAGGTAAGGGAGGGGACCTCCAGTAGGGCCTCTTCAACCCCTACTGACAGGATGTCTGACGAGGACAAATCGAGCTGCCTTAGGCAGGCTGATGTGGGGATCTGGAGAGAGGGCTCGCATGGCTGGTTTGTGTGGGGTCCGCTGTTTCCTTCCCGTATGAAGTCTGGCAGAGACAGAGCGAAAGGTCTCTAACATGTTAGTGCAGGGAGGTAAGGGAGGAGCCCTCTAGTAGGGTTCTTTCAACTCCTACCTGTAGGTCACCAACCTCAGGTGTCGATAACATGAAAACTAGAGCTACCTCGGTACCGGTCTGTTG